>NC_053117.1:38417071-38429571 GCF_010015445.1 Perca fluviatilis | reverse complement strand
TTCCATCGGTTTCCTGCTGAGAACCATGGCCTCCGATTTAGAGGTGCTTGATCCTCATCCCAACCGCTTCACACTCGGCTGCGAACCGATCCAGTGAGTGCTGAAGGTCCCCGATGGACGCATGAGCCAACGGACCACATCATCTGCAAAAGCAGCGATGAGATCCCCAGCCCACCGAACTGCAACACCTCCCCACCCCGACTACGCCGCATATCCTGTCCATAAATATCACAAACAGGATTGGTGACAAAGGCGCGTTCGAGGCCAACCCTCACCTGAAACGAGTCCGACTTACTGCCGAGAACCCGGACACAGCTCTCACTTTGGTCGTACAGAGATTGGATGGCCCTGAGTAGAGACCCCTCACCCCATACCGTCCCCAGCACCTCCCACAGTATCTCCCGGGGGACCCGGTCATACCTTCTCCAAATCCACAAAACACATGTAGACCGGTTGGGCATACTCCCAGGCCCCTCCAGGATCCTTGCGGAGTGAAGAGCTGGTCCGTTGTTCCACCGACCAGGACGGAATCCGCATTGTTCCTCCTCAACCTGAGGTTCGACTATCGGCCGAACCCTCCTTTCCAGCACCTTGGAGTAGACTTTACCAGGGAGGCTGAGAAGTGTGATACCCCTGTAATTGGCACACACCCTCTGGTCCCCTTTTTAAAAAGGGGAACCACCACCCCAGTCTGCCACCTCTTTGGCACTGTTCCAGACTTCCATGCAATGTTGAAGAGACGCGTGTCAACCAGGACAGCCCCTCCACACCCAGAGCCTTGAGCATTTCTGGACGGATCTCATAACTCCCCGGGGCTTTGCCACTGTGGAGTTGTTTGACTACATCAGTGACTTCCGGCCGGAAATCAACGCCAACCCCGTCATCCTCCAGCTCTGCCTCTAACATAGAGGGCGTATTAGTCGGATTCAGGAGTTCCTCAAAATGCTCCTTCCACCGCCCTATTACCTCCTCAGTTGAGGTCAACAGTGTCCCATCCTTACTGTACACAGCTTGGATGGTTCCCCTCCCCCTCCTGAGGTGGCGAACAGTTTTCCAGAAGCACTTTGGTGCCGAACCGAAAGTCCTTCTCCATGTCTTCTCCAAACTTCTCCCACACCCGCTGCTTTGCCTCTTTCACGGCAGAGGCTGCAGCCCTTCGGCCCCTTCGGTACCCTGCAACTGCCTCCGGAGTCCTCTGGGATAACATATCCCGGAAAGGCTCCTTCTTCAGTCGGACGGCTTCCCTGACCACCGGTGTCCACCACGGTGTTCGTGGGTTACCGCCCTTGAGGCACCTAAGACCCTAAGACCACAGCTCCGCCCGCAGCTTCAGCAATGGAAACTTTTAACATTGTCCACTCTGGTTCAATGCCCCCGGCCCCCACAGGGATGCCGAAAAGCTCCGGCCGAGGTGCGAAGGAAAGTCCGTTGGACAGGGGCCTCCTCCAGACGTTCCCAATTTACCCGGCACTACACGTTTGGGCTTACCAGGTCTGTCCAGAGTCTTCCCCACCCCTGACCCAACTCACCACCAGATGGTGATCGGTTGACAGCTCTTGCCCCTCTCTTCACCCGAAGTGTCCAAAACATACGGCCTCAGATCAGATGAAACGTTTATAAAATCGGATCATTGACCCTCGGCCTAGGGTGCTCTGGTACCAGGTACACTTATGAGCATCCCTATGTTCGAACATGGTGTTCATTATAGACAATCCATGACTAGCACAGAAGTCCAACAATAAACAACCACTCTGGTTTAGATCAGGGAGGCCGTTCCTCACAATCACGCTCTCCAGGTGTCTCCATCATTGCCCACGTTGCGCTTGAAGTCCCCCAGCAGAACAATGGAGTCCCCCACTGGCGCCCCCATGCAGGACTCCACTCAAGGTCTCCAAGAAGGCCGATACTCCGAACTCCTGTTTGGTGCATATGCACAAACAACAGTCAGAGTTTTCCCCCACAACCCGCAGGCGTAGGGAGGCGCACCCTTCGCCTCCACCGGGGTAAACTCCCAATGTAGCGGCGCCAGCCGGGGGCTTGTTAGTATCCCCACACCCGCCGCGGCCGCACACCCTGAGCAACTCCGGAGAAGAAAAGAGTCCAACCCCTATCCAGGGAGTACAGTTCCAGAACCGGACGCGCAGAGGTGAGCCCAGCCAGATCTAACCGGTAGCGCTTCCACCTCCCGCACCAGTTCCGCTCCTTCCCCGCAGAGAGGTGACGTTCCACGTCCCCAGAGCCAGCGTCTGCTGCCCGGGTCTGGTCCGCCGAGGCCCCTGACCTTCACTGCCACCCATGTGGCAGCGCGCCCCACCCCAGCGGTTCCTCCCACAGGTGGTGGGCCCATGGGCTGGAGAGATGGGAGCCACGTAGCTTGTTCGGGCTGTGCCCGCCGGGCCTCGTGGCAAACCCGGCCACCAGGCCGCCGACGGCGCCCGCTCGTCTGGGCCTGGCTCCAGACGGGGCCCCGGGCTTCCTTCCTTCCGGGCAGGGTCACTCCATTTCTACCTTGTTTTTCCATTGGGGTTTTTGAACCATTCTTTGTCTGGCCCCTCACCTGAGACCACTTTGCCTTGGGAGACCCTACCAGGAGCACAAAGCTCCAGACAACACAGCCCTCAGGTTCACAGAGACACACAAACCTCTCCACCACGATAAGTTGATGGTTCACGGAGAAGTAAATGTTTTCACATGTGGCCCTAATCTGCTTCCGTAGAAACTAAAAAGTTATTTACATCATTGATTTATCTGCCTGTTTATTTTCTCAATCCAATAATTGTTGTGAGGTTAACCAAGAAGCCGAAATAGCTCAGTTGGGAGAGCGTTAGACTGAAGATCTGAAGGTCCCTGGTTCGATCCCGGGTTTCGGCAGAGATCTTTTGTGAGCGGCAGTAGCTCAGTGTGTGGGGACCAGAGGGTCACCGGTTCAAGTCCCTGTGAAGACCAAAGGGTGTTGACATCCTCCCCCAACCGACATCTCTCCATTTGAGCATGTTAAGGCCTGTGATCAATGTCTGTTATAACTAACAACAGAGGGGGGAAAGTGAAATTTCACATTGCGGGATCAATAACCTTAACCCCTTATCTTGTACTAGCTTGTTTTGTCCACTAAACAGTCCCAACCCCAAATATATTCAGTTAACCACCAGAGAAGATTAAGGGAACCAACAAATATTCACATTTGAGAAGCTAACAGTTAAGTTTCAACAGTTATACTTCGAAAACTACTAAAATCTAATAGACTTCCTATTTCTTTACTTGACTTTGGTGTTATCGTGTAAATTGTTTTGTATTACATTTTTTATTGTTTAGGGGTGTAAGAAAAACCGATACACTTGAGTATTGCGATATTTTATTAAGCAAAACTATATTTTCAAAAACGCAATATCGATTTTAAATTTATTTATTTATTTTTTTTAGTTTAAGTGCAAAAATATTCATGTAAGACAGTGGTTCACGTTCATGTTGTGTTTAAACCCCCTACCGCTAGATGGCTATGCTGAGACGCACCACTAGTGTCCTTGCCTAACAGTGACTAACAGTGCCTAGCAGTGCCTAACAGTGCCTAACAGTTCCTAACAGTTCCTAACAGTTCCTAACAGTGCATAGTACAATGCCTAACAGTGCCTAACAGTGCCTAGCAGTGCCTAGCAGTGCCTAACAGTGCCTAGCAGTGCCTAATAGTGCCTAACAGTGCCTAGCAGTGCCTAACAGTGCCTAGCAGTGCCTAACCGTGCCTAACAGTTCCTAACAGTGCCTAACAATGCCTAACCGTGCCAAACAGTGCCTAGCAGTGCCTAATAGTGCCTAGCAGTGTCCTTGCCTAACAGTGCCTAACAGTGCCAAACAGTGCCTAACAGTGCCTAACAGTGCCTAATAGTGCCTAGCAGTGCCTAGCAGTGTCCTTGCCTAACAGTGCCTAACAATGCCTAGCAGTGCCTAACAGTGCCTAACAGTGCCTAACAGTGCCTAGCAGTGCCTAACAGTGCCTAGCAGTGCCTAATAGTGCCTAACAGTGCCTAGCAGTGCCTAACAGTGCCTAGCAGTGCCACTAGTGCCTAACAGTGCCTAACAGTGCCTAACAGTGCCTAGCAGTGCCTAACAGTGCCTAGCAGTGCCTAACCGTTGCCCCAACAGTTCCTAACACGTGCCTAACAATGCCTAACCGTGCCAAACAGTGCCTAGCAGTGCCTAATAGTGCCTAGCAGTGTCCTTGCCTAACAGTGCCTAACAGTGCCAAACAGTGCCTAACAGTGCCTAACAGTGCCTAATAGTGCCTAGCAGTGCCTAGCAGTGTCCTTGCCTAACAGTGCCTAACAATGCCTAGCAGTGCCTAACAGTGCCTAACAGTGCCTAACAATGCCTAGCAGTGCCTAACAGTGCCTAACAGTGCCTAACAATGCCTAACAGTGCCTAACAGTGCCTAGCAGTGCCTAGCAGTGCCTAATAGTGCCTAACAGTGCCTAGCAGTGCCTAACAGTGCCTAGCAGTGCCTAATAGTGCCTAGCAGTGCCTAATAGTGCCTAACAGTGCCTAGCAGTGCCTAACAGTGCCTAACAGTGCCTAGCAGTGCCTAACCGTGCCTAACAGTTCCTAACAGTGCCTAACAATGCCTAGCAGTGCCTAACAGTGCCTAGCAGTGCCTAACAGTTCCTAACAGTGCCTAACAGTTCCTAACAGTGCCTAACAGTGCCAAACAGTGCCTAACAGTGCCTAACAGTGCCTAAGCGCTAGCAGTGCCTAGCAGTGTCCTTGCCTAACAGTGCCTAACAATGCCTAGCAGTGCCTAACAGTGCCTAGCAGTGCCTAACAGTGCCTAACAGTGCCTAGCAGTGCCTAATAGTGCCTAACAGTGCCTAACAGTGCCTAGCAGTGCCTAGCAGTGCCTAATAGTGCCTAATAGTGCCTAGCAGTGCCTAGCAGTGTCCTTACCTAACAGTGCCTAACAATGCCTAGCAGTGCCTAACAGTGCCTAGCAGTGCCTAACAGTTCCTAACAGTGCCTAACAGTTCCTAACAGTGCCTAACAGTGCCTAACAATGCCTAGCAGTGCCTAACAGTGCCTAACAGTGCCTAACAGTTCCTAACAGTGCCTAACAATGCCTAATGACATTTTGCTAGAAGCTAACAACGTAGCTATGGCTGACCTTTGGCCTACTTTAGCATATCAACATTAGCTCACTAAGAACCTGGGGACCACAATCCCAAACTGGCAGTTTGATTTTCTGTGTACTGAATTGTTTACCTAAAGTAAACTTCTTTGACTTTTATGCACATCGTATTTTTTTAAAGTGCCCATATTATGAAAAAAATCGGGTCTCTGGTGCTTCCACACGCATACAAACTTTGAAAAACCCATCCATGGTGTTCTGAGTGAGATCCGGTTTCTGAATGTGTCCTGCCTTCAGTCTCCTGGTGAGCTGGTCAAAATCTGCACGGCTTTCTACGTCACTAGCCAAAACGAGCTTGCTCGCTAACCGCAACCTTTAGCATGCTAGCGCTAGCATGCTACCTCGTTCTCAATAGCAAAGCACTGCTACAACACACACAAGTTCACCATAATCTCCAAAAGAACTACTTCCATGTGCGCCCTGGTTTAGAAGAAGTCTCCCAGCTGATCCTGCCTTGGAACTGACTGAAGTTGGAGAAACAGCCTTTCTTTTACTGTCTATGGAGCTAGCTGACATGATCTACGATCTGAGCTACTGAGCATGTGCGAGTGCAATCAAAGGTAGTACAGAAGAAGAAGAAGAAAAGAGGTCTCACTCTGTAGCTAAAACAGAGACCTGAACACAGGGTGAAAAGAGGAGCTGCAGCAGTGAGAGAGAGCTGTGCAGTACAACAAAAATATGGTGTTTTTTGAAAATTAAACCATGTAAACGTATTCTGGTACAACCTTAAAATACAATTATGAACCTGAAAATAAGCATAAAATGGGCGCTTTAAATATTAGTTTTTCTAAAATTATACATTTTCAAAATAATCCCAATATATCGCCTTACGCACATAATCGAAATATATTGCAATATATTGAATCGTGACCCTTGTATCGTGATACGTATCGTCAGATTCTTGCCAAAACACAGCCCTAGTATTGTTGCCTGTTATGCACCGTGTATTTCTTTATTGTTGTTTATTTTTTATGTACTGTAAAACATGTTGGGTCAACGTCTGTTACTTTGAAATGTGCTTCAACTAATCCATTTATTAGATTAGATTAGATTAGACTTCATTGATCCCAAATTGGAAAATGTCAGCGCTACAGCAGCGAAATATCAGACACACAGCACACATGAATACAAGAACATCTATTAAAAAAATAAAGTTACACAAAAAATACAAAGGAAAGAATGTCCAAATGTATGTACAAGTTGGGAATAAAAATGTACAACCTACCTAAATTGTATTTATAAAGATGTAAGTCAAACCTATGTTTGTGCAAGTTGCACTTAGCGCAATATTGTGATGTATATTGTCCAGTCTTCACTAAGCTAGCTACCACTACAGCTCAATAAACTCCCCACTGGAAGGGTTTCAGGACAAGTACGGGGGATACAACTCGAGCCACTTTATGAACTTCTATTGCGCACACATAACACATAAGCATCCACACACTTAGGTAGCCTGATTGCTACCGCTACGCTAGCCTGTCAGCTTGTTAGTGACGTTAGCAAGTTAGTAAGTTAGCAAACAAGGTTGTAAACCTGTAATGAAAACACAAAATACAAAACCCAGAATTAACCAATGAAATTATACAATCATGTGATATTAATTCTTGGTTTGACTTACTAGCAAACTGCTAGTTTGTAGTCACTCACCGGCAAGGCGTACCAGTCCTGACCATTAATTGAATGAAAAAAAAACCTAAAGGCGAACTGCCTGCGCACTGTGACTAGTTGAGCAGACACACAGTCTGGTGAACAGGAATGATAATAAAGCAAACCTGTAATCTGGCATGATTATAAGATACAGTACAGGCCAAAAGTTTGGACACACCTTCTCATTCAATGTGTTTCTTTATTTTCATGACTATTTACATTGTAGATTCTCACTGAAGGCATCAAAACTATGAATGAACACATATGGAATTATGTACTTAACAAAAAAGTGTGAAATAACTGAAAACATGTCTTATATTTTAGATTCTTCAAAGTAGCCACCCTTTGCTTTTTTTGATAACTCTGCAAACCCTTGGTGTTCTCTCAATGAGCTTCATGAGGTAGTCACCTGAAATGGTTTTACCTTATTAATTGTTAATAAGTGAAAATGTTAATTAGTGGAATTTTTTTCCCTTATTAATAAAAAAGCAAAGGGTGGCTACTTTGAAGAATCTAAAATATAAGACATGTTTTCAGTTATTTCACACTTTTTTGTTAAGTACATAATTCCATATGTGTTTCATTCATTATTGTTCTTGAAATAACAAGTCTAATTGAATGAGAAGGTGTGTCCAAACTTTTGGCCTGTACTGTATATGAAATATAACATAAAACATGCCTGCATTTGGAATAAGGTAGTAAATGTATACACTTATTTTGTTAAATACTCCAGAACATAATCATAACATCCATCACTTTTAATATATACATACATATATATATATATATATATATATATATAAACAAACAATTGTAACACCTGCTGGAAAGTTCTACATATATGAGTCTTATTTAACACTCAGTGCTGAAGTGTGTTTTATTGCCTGTGGTAGGAATGATTTCTTATGATTTCTTGTAGCGGTCGGTGCGATATCTTCAGCTCTAACGATCGCTCTGTTGTTTGCAGGTGCATCGAGTCCAGCGAGGAGATGAAAGACTTTGACAGAGTCTGCGTCTATGTGGACAACCAGTTCCAGGCAGAAGACAGCTTCACGGTAAGAAGCACACCTCAACGTCTCTGTGAGAGCAGTTCACACGTTCCTCCGCTAGATGGCGTCCTCCTCCAGGTCAGTGCTCAGAGGTGGAGGAGGTATTACACTGCTGATGAGAAAAACAGGAGCTGGTTTCTGCTCAGTGCTTTAGGACAGTCGTTCTCAGACCTTTTTTTCAATAATGCTCCCTTTTTGAATTGTTTCTTTAAGCCAAGTACCACCCTGACCAGCGCTAATCATTTTTGGTAGAAAATAAAAAGAAAGTATAAAGTATAAAGTATAAAGAGGAACAGCACAGCGCTGTCAGCAATAGATTTACTGAACAACAGCCTTGTAACTGAAAAAACATTTAAATGCTGATGAGAAAACGAGACTAAAACTGTAAAAAAGACAAAAACTTGGAAAAAGATGGTAGAAAGAAGGAAGGAAGGCAAGAATAGGTCAAAAATAGTATCAAAAACTTAAAAAAACAGTGACATAACTTTGAAAAAAGTGATAAATTGTAAAAAGTAGAAGGAAGGAAGGCAAGAATAGGTCCAAAGAAGGCGACACAAATGTCACATTTTTGGTAGGAAAATTCTACATAAAGAGGAACAATGTTCTGGACAACAGCCTTGTTACTATTACACATTTTGTTAAATATCTCATGGACTCCCTGCAGTCCTCCAAAGTACCCCTAGGGGGACACGCACCCCCATTTGAGAAACACTGCTTTAGGAAAGCCAGTTTGTAGAACCCAGTGGAATATTTTTGCACACAAATAATCTTTTATATTTTGTATATTATTAGATTTTTGTTTTTATGTGTACTTCTTTTGCAAACCCTTGTTCTGTCTTGAACGTGTAAAGTGAATTTAAATTTTTTTGGCTCTTATTTTTAATGCTTTTGACACTTTTTTAAAACGTTTTTGTCACTTTTTCAACATTTTATTTTTAAATTCATGGTCAATAAACCTAATTTATATGACATTATACCTCATTTTCTTTGTTAAAAAAGCAGAAATTAGAAATTATTTTGACTAACAGTTAAGATCAAAGAATGTTGAGTGAATCACACAGACTAGTTTATGTCAAAGTTTAGACACGATACTGTTTTAAAACCATTTAAACATGTTTATAAAATTGAATAAAACACCCAAAATTCAATAAAAGTAATCATTAATTTTACGTGCAAAGATCGTACATCCATGCAACCAGGTTATTTTTGGGGCATTTTGGTTCAAAGTAACCCATATTTCTGATATTAAAACTTTGAAAACAGGTCAAACACAAGGGTTAAAGACAAAACTTGCTGAAAAAAACCATTACAATCATTAGATCTGAGAAAAGTCTTTAAGTTACATTCATTCAGCTTAGGTGGTGTCCAAAAAGGTAGATGATGATGTAAATGATAGATTCTGTAAATGTTGGGTAATGTAAGTGTATAACCTAATGTGAAAACAGTCATCTGTAAATGGACTGTTTATATAGCGCTTTTCTAGTCTTAACAACTACTCAGAGCACTTTAACATAGTACAGGAACCATTCACCATTCACACACATTCATACTCTATGCCACCTGCTCATCGGATAAACACTCACACACATTTACACTCCGATGGCGCAGCATCAGGGGGAAATTTGGGGTTTAGTGTCTTGCCTAAGGACACTTCAGCATGGAACTGCAGGGCTAGGGATCGAACCACCAACCTTCCAATTGGCAGGCAACCTTTCTACCACTTAGCCACAGCTGCCCGTCTGTAGCCTTTTACACTACTGTAGCATATTACTTTCAGCACTTCCAACGGCCATTTGAAACACGTATCATCCATTGTTTCTTACTGGATTCACTGGTAGTTAAAATTACTAAAGTGAAAAGATGATATGTTTTTTTTTTTGGTGATTAAACCATATGCTCTCGCGACATTTCACAACAACAACTTTGAATCAGTGGTTGTGTGGTGAGGGTTGTTTACCGTCCAAATGAATGCACAGTGGCCAAGTTTGGGAGTTTTGTACTACTAAGAGTTGTGGAGTTGTACCACATAGTTGCGATAATAGTACCAAAGCGATTAAAAAAAGTAATAACATTTGACAATTAATCGTTAAATCTTTGCAGCTCTAAAAAGCTACAACAGGATGTTTTGATCAAAGAAAGAATGGTCTGTGTGTCTACTTGTCTTTTATTCCTGATGAAGATAAGAGAAACCGGACAAATCTTTGACATACTTGCAGAAATGTGTGTGTGTGTGTGTGTGTGTCACGTGTGTGTACTGCACGTGTGTTTGTGTATGTGTACTGCACGTGTTTGTGTCTGTATGTGTGTGTGTGTGTGTGTGTGTGTGTGTGTGTGTGTCTAAGCTACTACTAACTAATCTAAGCTACTATGGGATGTTTTGATCAAACAAAGAATGATCTGTATGTCTACTTGTTTTTTATTCCTGATGAAGATAAGAGAAACCGGACAAATCTTTGACATACTTACAGAAACGTGTGTGTACTGCACGTGTGTGTACTGTAGGGCATGGATACCCGACCCGAGCTCGCCGGTACCCGCTGGGCCGGGCCGGGTTCGGACAGATATTTAGAAATGATGGTCGGGTTCGGGTCAGGCTCGGTCACATCAGCGCGATGAGGCATTTGTTGTAAAATGGTGCTGCGGCTCCTTTAAGAGAGCTCAGTACGTGTGTGTGTGTGTGTGTGTGTGTGTGTGTGTGTGTGTGTGTGTGTGTGTGTGTGTGTGTGTGTGTGTGTGTGTGTGTGTGGGTGTACTGCACGTGTGTGTGTGTCTCAAATAGTTTTTATTCCTGATGAAGATAAGAGAAACCTGACAAACCTTTGACATACTTACAGAAATGTGTTTGTGTGTGTGTGATGTGTGTGTTTATGTGTATGTTTGTGTGTGTGTGTGAGTGTGTGTGTGTGTGTGATGTGTGTGTTTATGTGTATGTTTGTGTGTGTGTGTGTGTGTGTGTGTGTGTGTGATGTGTGTGTTTATGTGTATGTTTGTGTGTGTGTGATGTGTGTGTTTATGTGTATGTTTGTGTGTGTGTGTGTGTGTGTGTGTGTGTGATGTGTGTGTTTATGTGTATGTTTGTGTGTGTGTGTGTGTGTGTGTGTGTGTGTGTGTGTGTGTGTGTGTGTGTGTGTGTGTGTGTGTGTGTGTGTGTGTGTGTGTGTGTGTTGGGTTTCATCCATCAAGGCTCCTAGCAGGATGTAAGGGACAGACTTCACAGATGTAGTATGGAACAATCTTGTACCCGTTACACAGTGTGGGCCCAACCAGCGGCGATGCTCTTAAAGGAACACGCCGACTTATTGGGAGTTTATCTTATTCACCGTAACCCCCAGAGTTAGACTAGTCCATACAGACCCTTCTCACAGTAACCCCCAGAGTTAGACTAGTCCATACATACCCTTCTCACAGTAACCCCCAGAGTTAGACTAGTCCATACATACCCTTCTCACAGTAACCCCCAGAGTTAGACTAGTCCATACAGACCCTTCTCACAGTAACCCCCAGAGTTAGACTAGTCCATACAGACCCTTCTCACAGTAACCCCCAGAGTTAGACTAGTCCATACATACCCTTCTCACAGTAACCCCCAGAGTTAGACTAGTCCATACATACCCTTCTCACAGTAACCCCCAGAGTTAGACTAGTCCATACAGACCCTTCTCACAGTAACCCCCAGAGTTAGACTAGTCCATACATACCCTTCTCACAGTAACCCCCAGAGTTAGACTAGTCCATACATACCCTTCTCACAGTAACCCCCAGAGTTAGACTAGTCCATACAGACCCTTCTCACAGTAACCCCCAGAGTTAGACTAGTCCATACATACCCTTCTCACAGTAACCCCCAGAGTTAGACTAGTCCATACATACCCTTCTTACAGTAACCCCCAGAGTTAGACTAGTCCATACAGACCCTTCTCACAGTAACCCCCAGAGTTAGACTAGTCCATACAGACCCTTCTCACAGTAACCCCCAGAGTTAGACTAGTCCATACAGACCCTTCTCACAGTAACCCCCAGAGTTAGACTAGTCCATACAGACCCTTCTCACAGTAACCCCCAGAGTTAGACTAGTCCATACATACCCTTCTCACAGTAACCCCCAGAGTTAGACTAGTCCATACGTACCCTTCTCACAGTAACCCCCAGAGTTAGACTAGTCCATACGTACCCTTCTCATCTCCGTGCGTGCTGTAAGGCTGTCTGACGGCTCCAGCATTAGCTTAGCCTAGCCTAGCACAGAGCATGCAGGTGAATGGTTCCAGTAATCCTACTGCTCCCAATAAGTGACAAAATAACGCCAACATGTTCCTGTTTACATGTTGTGATTTGTAGAGTCACAGCGTGTACAAAAAACAACGTAACATGAGACACAGACATCTTTTAACCGTAAACAAACCGGGAACTATATTCTCAGACAGGCTTGCTGCGAGCATATCATTCCGCCCAAGTACTATATTCTTCCGCCTGAGAATATAGTTCCCAGTTTGTTTACGGTTATAAAGGTGGCATCGTTACGTTGTTTTTATACACGCTATGACTTCTAAATCACAACTTGTAAAATAGGAACATGTTGGCGCTATTGTACCAACAAGGGAGCAATACTGGAACCAGTCACCTGCAGGATCTGTGAT
>NC_053117.1:38407071-38412071 GCF_010015445.1 Perca fluviatilis | reverse complement strand
TCTCTCTGTGTGTGTCTCTGCGTGTGTGTCTCTCTGCGTGTTCTCTCGTGTGTGTGTCTCTGTGTGTGTGTGTGTCTCTCTCTGCCTGTGTGTCTCTCTGTGTGTGTGTGTCTCTCCGCGTGTGTCTCTGCATGTGTGTGTGTCTCTGCATGTGTGTCTCTGCATGTGTGTGTGTGTGTCTCTGTATGTGTGTGTGTGTCTCTCTGCGTGTGTCTCTCTGCGTGTGTGTGTCTCTAGGTGTGTATGTGTGTGTGTCTCTCTCTGCCTGTGTGCCTCTCTGCATGTGTGTGTGTGTCTCTCCGCGTGTGTCTCTGCATGTGTGTGTGTGTCTCTGCATGTGTGTGTGTCTCTCTCTGCGTGTGTCTCTCTGCGTGTGTGTGTCTCTGCGTGTGTGTGTGTGTGTGTCTCTCTCTGTGTGTGTCGCCCTGGGTGTGTGTCTCTCTGCGTGTGTGTGTCTCTGCATGTGTGTGTGTGTCTGTGTCTCTCTGCATGTGTGTCTCTCTGCGTGTGTGAGTGTATGTGTCTTTCTGCGTGTGTGTGTATGTGTGTGTGTGTGTGTGTCTCTGCGTGTGTGTGTGTGTCTCTCTGTGTGTGTCACCCCGGGTGTGTGTGTCTCTCTGCGCGTGTGTGCCTCTGTGTGTGTGTGTGCGTGCATGTGTGTCTCTGTGTGTGTCTCTGCGTGTGTGTGTGTGTGTCTCTGTGTTGTGTGTGTGTGTGTGTGCGTGCACGTGTGTCTCTGCGTGTGTGTGTGCGTGTGTGCATGTGTCTCTCTGTGTGTGCGTGTGTGTGTGTGCATGTGTCTCTCTGTGTGTGTGTATGTGTGTTTCTGCATGTGTGTCTCTGCATGTGTGTCTCTGCGTGTGTGTCTCTGCATGTGTGTGTGTGTGTGTGTGTGTGTTTAGGGGTGTTGCACAGCGGTCCGTCACGCCCCGAGCCCTCTGAGTGCCGGCTGATCTGTCTTCGGCGCCCGGTCGCGGCGCCGTTGGCAGACAGCCGGCCTACTGCTTAATACCTTTTAAATTGTTTTAATTTTCTGTCTCTATTGATCTGTCGGGGCGTGATTAATCAGATCAGTGGAGCAGGCAGTTAGTGCATTAAAAATTGTCAGCCCGTGTCAGGGATGATTGGGTGCTGAAGTGTGTGTACTGACAAGGGCAGTGTGTGTGTGTGTGTGTGTGTGTGTGTGTGTGTGTGTGTGTGTGTGTGTGTGTGTGTGTGTGTGTGTGGAGGTTTCGCGCAGTTACTTGTTCACTTTGAACGTCTCTAATCTTTAAAAAGTTAAAGTTTCATGTGTCTTTGGGAGAGTAACCGTGATCGTTCAATACGAGGCTCACAATTTAGCTCTCAAGATGGAGAAATGAACAATTCAGTTTGTCATTTCAGAGGTTGAGTTGAGATCATTTTGATGTTTTAAGGTTTTATTGCCTAAATTGATCAGACTGAGCTCAGGTGTTCCCTTTTAAAAAGCTTAAACATTATATTTTATAATAATATAAGTTTAATGCTGTTTAAAAAAAAAGAGCTGCGACTAATATTTTCATTATCGATGAATCTGTTGATTATTTTATCGATTAACCGATTAGTTGTCTGGTCTATAACATGTCACAAAGATATGGTGAAAAATGTCCATCCCAGTTTCTCAAAGTTTAATTTGAGGGGTCAAATTTGACTCCGACTTGCGGCCCTTTACTGCATGTCATTCCCCCTCTCTCTCCCCTTTTATTTCTTCAGCTGTCCTGTCAATAAAGGCCTACAAAAGCCCCAAAAATAATCTTAATAATAATAATAATAATAATAAGTTTCTATATCAGAAATTTGTGTTTCTTTCAACCAAATTGTCAAAAGAGAAAACGTAGATGGTTCCCTTACAACGCTCCTCGCAAGTAAATTAAATGATCAGTTCACTACTTTCATTGAATTTGGGTGTTTTAGTCAATTTTATTGCATTTGGAGAAAAACAATTGTCAGAAAAAGTGCCGAAACAATCGACAAAAACATCAGAAAAAGTGACAAGAAACTTGGATAAAAAGTGACTAAAATGTCAAAACATTTCCAAAACATTTCTAAAAACTTCGTGAAAAGCGACAAAGGTGTCAAAAAAAGATGACCAAAACATTGAAAAAAGTTTATATTTTTACACAGAAAAGAGAAGTTGCATAAGGGTTATGAGATGTCTATGAGATATTCAGTTTAATGTGATATAAAAACAGAAAACAGCAGGAAATCTCCGTATTTGAGAGGCTGAACACATCATTTTTCTGCCATTTTTGCGTGAAAAATTACTCTACTAATGATTCATCGATTATCAAAATAGTTGGCGATGATTTTTCTGTGGATCGACTACTCGTTGCAGCTATATGGACCGAGGAAGGCCCACTGCCAGACACTTTTGCGGGACTAAACATGTCAAAACTTTAAGGGATTTTCTCGTGTTCTTTCTGTAACTAAACGTGTCGTCAACAACTTTTAAAAGTGTAATTTCGGCATGAATTTCTTCATCATTATTTTTAATTTTGTTTAAGATTATTTTTTGGGCTTTTCCGCCTTTAGTTGACAGGACAGCTAGGTGAGAAAGGAGAGAGAGAGAGAGAGAGAGAGGGGGGGGGAAGACATGCAGGAAATCGTCACCGGTCGGATTCGAACCCTGGACCTCGATGTGCGCCTGCTCTACCCACGGCCACACTAGATCTGCAATGTGATCTTTGTAGTTAACCTGAATCCAGTTTTACATATTATAACTTCTATAGGGCTCCAACTAACAACTATTTTGATAATCAATTAAAATAATGATTATTTTCTCGATGAATGGATGAGTTGTTTTGGTCTCTAAAATGTCAGAAAAATTAAAGAAATGTGGATCAGCGTTTCCCCAAAAAGCCCAAGATGACGTCCTCAGATGTCTCGTTTTGTCCACAACTCAAAAGATATTCAGTTTACTGTCACAGAGGAGAGAAGACACTAGAACAATATTCACATTTAACATGCTGGAATATGAGAATTTTTTACTTTTTTTGTGTAAAAAATGACTCAAAGCTTTGGTGCGTAACTTTTTTATATTAATGAACGTCCGTTACATTCAAGCCGTTGCTAAATGAGTCGCTACAAAGCTAATTAAGACTCTCAGCTCCACACAACTCTCTCTGGATCTCTCAGTAGGACCGTGTTCAGAAGATTGTGGCGTCCGGTGACTTTCCAGTGCAGAAACTCGAGTGAAGACGATGACCTCTTCTGAAGAGTCCACCTTGTTATTTTAATCCTCCGTGTCCTCCTTGGCTACTAGCAGCTGTGTGCGCGGTCACAGAAGACTTGTATCATGTGTACCTCATGGGGAGAGGCAGTAGCGTTAATAGATTATCAAAATAGTTGGCGATTCATTCAATAGTTGACAACACATGGATTCATCTTTGCAGCTCTAAACTTGTGACACTGTTCTTTATTTCTCTCTCTCTCTCTCTCTCTCTCTCTCTTCTCTCTCTCTCTCTCCGCAGGCTTTGGGGAGCATGTACTTCATCCACAAGTCACTGAAAAACATCTATCAGTATGATTTTAATGGTAAAAACCTTTTACTCCTCATGTTTGCATTGATTTTTGTTGTTTTTATCATTCTGTTTTTCTATATATCAGCTATTCATTTAGCTTTTTTCCTTATAATAATTTTAATTCCGAGCACAAACCACTCCTCTTGCATTCTGACTGTTGTGGTAATGGCTCGTAAATGGCTCACACCTTCGATGAAATGAGAGGAATACTGCATATGATTTTAACAGCAGCAGGAATTTCATTCAGGACATTTCTCCGTGTGTTAACGACGGTAAGATGGCCCGCCTCCTCCTCGCCAGATATTTGCAAAAAAAGGAACCTGAATTTAAAGTGTTGCTGGCTGCTGCATAGTCCAGTCACGTTAGGCGTGAAAAAGCTCCTCGGAAAAGCGTATGGAAGAACCATAAACATCCCGCAGCTGCCACTCGAAACCGATTGTTGGTCAGCAAACACACGTCTAATGGCTCGCTTATAGATCCTCTCATCACGCGCGCCGCTCTGATGAGGTTAACACCAGTTTATTGATTGCTGTTTGCATGTTTTCTCACTCTTTTACATGTCATGTCTCCCTCCCTCTCCCTCCTGTCTCTCTCCCTCCTGTCTCTCTCTCTCCCTCCTGTCTCTCTCTCCCTCACAGTTAAGGATTTTAAAGCAGTGTCGGGACAGAAGAAGCACATGGGCTCTCTGGACGGGGTCACCACTGTGGAGAAAGAAAAGTTCCCAAAGAATTTCTGGCCTGATGTGAGTGACCTGACTCCTAACAACAACAACAACAACAACACCAACAACATCTCAGCTCTAAGACATGAAACACAATGTTATGTATTTTCTAAAAATGCGTGTGGGCAAAGTGAAAAGGTACCTGGGGTTAGCGAAGACGTACAGAGGTTAGACAAATTGTGACATTAAACAAAGGAAACACATGACAACATTAAGACATTTGATTGGCTCTCATTACACACAACAGCCTGCTGTAATAAAATGGTGCCGAAAGAGAACAATAAAAGTGTCTGTGTGTGTGTGTGTGTGTGTGTGTGTGTGTGTGTGTGTGTGTGTGTGTGTGTGTGTGTGTGTGTGTGTGTGTGTGTGTGTGTGTGTCTGTGCCTTTTGTGTGTGTCTGTGCTGTGCCTGTGTGTGTGTGTCTGTGTGTGTGTCTCTGCCTGTGTCTGTGTGTGTGTTTGTTTGTGTGTGTGTCTCTGCCTGTGTTTGTGTGTCTGTGTATGTGCCTGTGTTTGTGTATCTGTACCTGTGTGTGTGTGTACGTGTGTGTGTGTCTCTGCCTGTTTGTGTTTGTGTGTCTGTTCCTGTGTGTGTGTATCTGCCTGTGTGTATGTGTGTGTGTGTGTCTGTGCCTGTGTGTGTGTGTGTGTGCCTGTGTGTGTGTGTGTGTGTGTGTGTGTGTGTCTGTGCTGTGCCTGTGCTGCCTTGTGTGTGTGTGTGTGTGTGTGTGCCTGTGTGTG
>NC_053117.1:38389571-38404571 GCF_010015445.1 Perca fluviatilis | reverse complement strand
GTGTGTTTGTGTGTGTGTGTGTGTGTGTGTGTGTGTGTGTGTGTGTGTGTGTGTGTGTGTGTGTGTGTGTGTGTGTTCTTCACAGAGGTCTGGACCTGGTTAATGTCCACCTGTTCCACGATGCCTCCAACCTCATTGCCTGCAACTCCAGTCCTTCCATTTACTCAGCCAACCGCAAAAACGCCCTCCGATATGTCATCAACAGGTCCGATTTACAGCTGCACACAACTGTGAAAAACATGACTGTAAAATGCAGAAGATCCAGTGTTTCCCTTATGATTGTACAACCGCCAGGCCAAAAATAATGCCAAAAATGCCAATTTCGGCTCTATTTAATCTGCAGCGAAGCACTGCCGCGAATTTCTGTCTGTGGTTAGTTGCCAGCAGTCTTGTATAAAGTATTTGGAAGCAATACTTGAGTAAAAGTACAAGTGTCTTACCAGAAAAGACTTTGTCAGAAGTTAAAATCCCCTTTTAGAATATTACTTTAGTAAAAGTCTTACTGTACTTAAGTAAGGCAAGGCAAGGCAGCTTTATTTGTATAGCACATTTCAGCAACAGGGCAATTCAAAGTGCTTTATATAAAAACTGATTCATAGTATATAGTAGTATAAGAAATTAAACATTAAAGAGCAGTTAAAACAGTTAAACATATAAAAGCAGATACAATAGGAGATTTTAGGCTGCTAGTAACGGGCCGGTCTCACCAGTCTTACTTTTTAATTTCTCTTTATTTGCTTATATAGATTGTCATACAGTATCAAAAAGTAAAAGTAAGCAAAGTATCAAAAGTAACTTTCTGATATTAAATGTACTAAATTATTATAAATTAAAAGTACACAAAGAAACTTTGATTATGAACTTTATTGTGGCTCCCTCACAGTAAAGCGTACCACACACCGTTTGAAACATCAAATTCAAAGCCTGACATCAACAAAGACACAAACGGAAACAGAATTTTGAATCTTTATCTTTCACTCCAACGTAAAAAAACATTTTATTTATTTAATTTATTGAAAAAATTCTAGTACAGGATATAAAATCCTCTATTCCAGACTCAAGCAACACAAAACAAATATATTTATTCACATTTTAACACATTCATTTCATGATTGCAATTTTCTTAAATTACATATCTATTACATATATTTATTAAATATATATAAATTACAACATAAATTACTGACAAGCTTTATAATTATACCTATTCTTAAAATAATTAATTGAAGGGGAACGCACAACTTCTTCTGGAAGCTCGTTCCATGATTTGTGAAAAAATTCTTTCTCTTTTCAGACATGCATGTTCTGGGGTAAAGTTTTAAAGAGTTCCCTCGTGTCTCATACCTATCGCTCCAAAACTGAAAGATAGGCTCAACTGTTACATCATATATTCCCCTGTACAAGCTTGTACACCTGAATCATATCACTTCTGTATCTCCTACTTGCAAGTAACTCTGTCTCTGTGTTGGCGTTCTAACCTCCGGTGGATTTGTGAGGACTATGGTTAACTGCTGCTCAGATCTCTGCAGGGTAAATCCAGACAGCTAGCTAGACTATCTGTCCAATCGGAGTTCTCTGTTGCACGACTTAAGCCTGGTGCAGACGGCAGGATAATTAGGCCGATTTTAGCCCGATTCACCCCTCCCGACAATCTTAAGGATGCTCCGATTATCGTAAAATAATCTGATCAGATATTCCTGCCGTGCGTGGTGTGTTAAGACTGCTCTCGTCTGCTCGGAAGGACGTCGGGACCGCTCCGATCTCAAATCGGGGATATACCAACATGTTGGATTTTTGGGCCCGATTTCTCCGGCGTGTGGTGGGTGTCCCCCGGGGCCGAACGAGCACGCAGCCTGTGGACTGTGGCATACAATAAAGTCGATGGGCATAACTACATCCACAACTGCAGTCCACCAGAGTACATGGAAACGAATATATGAACGTGTATTTCAACGGTAATTAATCTGTGTAGTACGTAACGACATTTCTATGAGAAAAAACAACAACTCGCCTCCATATCACGATGTAGCTGAATATAGTCCATGCTCATGCTGTTGTCTCCACTTCTTTCACAATCGCCTTTTCTTTTGATAACGTTTCTTTTCGGTTAAAAACAAACTACAAACTATCGCCATCCTCTTCGTCCGCCATGATTGTTTACTCTGAAGTCACGTTTGATCTCGAGGGATTTTGCGAGATTTCCCGTCTGACCTGGGAATGCTCGGGAGTCAAATCGGTTCGTGTGTGATGTGTTGATTTTGCCGTGTGCTGCGCACCGCACACTGTACGACCAGAACTGTTAGACCTGTGATTTTTTAGCCCCTTAATGCCGACTGTCGCTAATTTGCATCAAACACCTTCCATTCCGACTGCAGGCGAGATAGCGTGTGTATCCCCCCAATGCCGGTTTGTTTACATTCGATACATACCTAGGAACCTTTTGCACGCACTGGTTTCTCATAGGACCGGTCGGAGTGGGAACTACATCCAGTTCACGGAAGCGAAATTAACCCTAACCCCTAACCCTAAAAAGACTACTGTCAGTGTTAGGGAGTAGGAGAGTGTTTTCTTTCTTGCTGTTGTCAAGATTCATTTATTTGTCAATCACTTGAAAATGTGTTTTATTAATTTTACCATTTTGTAAAGAAATTTACCATAAATGCCTGTTGTGGCTAATTTACATCATACCTAAATTTATATCTATTCTATATGCTATAGACAAATTAACAATCTCAACTTAATTTAGCATCAGCTTGGAGCCAGGAACACACATAATAAAGTTCTTATATAATTGTGAATAAATTCAGGCGTCAAAGGAGTTAAATTTTAAAATCGTCCCGTGTGAACCAGGCTTAAAACTACTTTTTAACGTACACACGTTCCACCACAACAAGTTCCTTCCCGAGGCTATTTAGCAGAGGCGCCGTGGCGCCGTCCGGAGCCTAGCCCCGCCCAAAACGATTGCGATTGGTTTAAAGAAATGCCATCAAACCAGAGTGTTTTTTTTCCTTTTATCCCTGAATGCATCTGTGGTGTAGCCAGTCCTTCGAAGGACTGGCAAAGCGAGACTAGGTGAAAAGGTAGCGAAAAGTCCAAGTATACATTTTATTTTGGAGATGGTCGAAACAGATCGGTTATGCCGTTGAAATCATAACAATAAAACTTTTAAAAAAACGGTCATTTAAAGGGACAGGACAACTATCCTGACTCCTCGCCTGACCGAATGGAGGATGTTTCTCACAGCCCTGGCTAATATCATCATGTAAACAGGATATTTCAGGAATTTACATCAACTCCTGACCTTTTGAATCAACTATTCTGAAGATGTCATTATATTTATGTGACTTTGTGAACCCTCACAGCGAAGTTTATTAGAGAGTAAATCCCAAAACGTGTGTGTGTGACTGTGCTGTGTTTTTCCCCCAGGATATCAGACAGCCGCTACACTCCTCTGCCTTTCCTCCTGTTTGGAGATTTCAACTTCCGTCTGGACACACTTAGTCTGGTCCAGGTATGTTACACCTTTTTTTTTTTACTCCTGAAGCTCAGGTGATGAAGGCTGTGTGTCAGCCTGGCATTTCTTTGAGACACAGACCCTGTCTCGTGTTTGTGTTTCTGTGAGCAGCATCTGTCCACTTCAGCAGACGTGCAGACAGTGAAGAAGGACAGCAGTGACGAAGTGAAGAAGATCATCTGCGAAGAAAAAGACAACGACCACCAGGTGACTAGTCTGGAGCAACGGAAGTTCATTTCCAGGATAAAGTCTGAAATCTGCTCACCGGATGTCAGGCTTTATTCCTCACTTTCTCACGCTCTCTGTGTGTTGACGTTCTCAATAATCCCTTCGTTATGGTAAACAACAACAAACTTCGAGCTAGCGAGCTACGCGCTGAAAATGTCAAGTTTTGAAGAACGTTTGGATGGTGCAACGAGGCAGGTCTGCTCGGTTCTTTCAGGGAATGATTGTAAAGATTTACAAAGAATATGTTTAGGTCATTTCCTCTCCAACTGGGACATTTTGGGACTGATTGGTGGGATTGCTGTGGGACGAGATACACTGGTAAGAGCCAATGAGCTTTAACCATGTATCAGCTAATTTAAATAGCTCACCTTACTGTGTTGTGTCAACAGTTAACTTCATTTAATATTGGATTTGGCGTTTTCTTTTGCAGGGGAGCAAACTTTCCACTAAAACAAGTTCCTTCTCGAGACTATTTAGCAGAGCCACCGTGATTGGTCAACCCAGAGGTTTTTTTTCTCCTATCCCAGAATGCATCTGTGGTGTAGCCAGACCTTAAGTGTGATTTATGCTTCTGCGTTAAATCGACACAGTGGTTACGTACGTAGATACCTGGAGGTACCGGCCCTACGGCGTAGCCTGACGTAGTGTTAATTTCGTCAGACGAGACGAGACTAAATATGTTCGTCAACGACCTTTTTTTCCATGACTAAGACGAGACGATGACGAGACTGCGCCAATGTCCAAAAACGCTGACTAAGACTAAATTAACATGCATTATTGTTGAAGAAAAAAGACGAGACTAAAATGTTTTGCATAAAATAAAAACTAAGATAAAATCTCTTCATTTTCGTCTACAATCGTCTCTACTTTTCCATCATGAGATAGAATATTCAGCTTCTCTCTGATGCTCCTAAACGGACTTTAGAGTCAATCGAAACATCGCTGCACGGGGCGCTAGTTAACACTACACTTGGCAGCAGGTAACGTTAGCCTACCGTTAGCTAGTTAACACTACACTTGGCAGCAGGTAACGTTAGCCTACCGTTAGCTAGTTAACACTACACTTGGCAGCAGGTAACGTTAGCCTACCGTTAGCTAGTTAACACTACACTTGGCAGCAGGTAACGTTAGCCTACCGTTAGCTAGTTAACACTACACTTGGCAGCAGGTAACGTTAGCCTACCGTTAGCTAGTTAACACTACACTTGGCAGCAGGTAACGTTAGCCTACAGTTAGCTAGCAGTTGGATTTAACACAGTTAAAATGCTGACTGCTAAACGGTGTAAAGGTTTGTCTCTATTTCCAACACGAGACGTACGACAGTCTGCAGCTGCCGTTGTCTGAAAAACAACACATGTTGCGTTCACTTGAAATACGCCTCGCCAGTTTCGTGCTGCATTTATTTTATTGTAAAATATCCTTTCCCCATGCAGTGGTTGTTTTTGTCGTTTACTGGTGAAATAAGGAAGAGGCTCAATATTTATATAACTTTATAGCATTTATTTATTTTTATAACTATTTGACTGAAATGGTTATCAGCAATAATTTATTTAAAAAAAGACTAAAATGTTTTGACTAAAACTAGACTAAAATGACGAGACTTTTAGTCGACTAAAACTTGACTAACAAAAAATTTTGGCACAAGACTAAGACTAAGACTAAATTAAAAATAGGTGACAAAATTAACACTAGCCTGACGCGCGCACGTCTTGGCGACGCACGTCGCTCGGCCGTGGCGTGGTAGCGTTGCATTTCCCCCCCCCCGACTCATTTCCTGGTTCTCCTTCTCCATAAACAACATGAGATCAAGGAGAGGGTTAACTTCTCCTGCTCCAGATCTCCCACCGTGGTCAGAAAGAACAGAAGGAGACGCTTTGTTTCTCTCACTAGGACTCTGGAGTCGCTACTCGCGTCTAAACTAATCACTGTAACTCTCTCACTCGCTCTACCACACACTCCCCCCACACACACACACACACACACACGTTCAGGGTTCATACGTTTAGGAAAAAACTGGAAAAGTTATGGTATTTGAAAAATGCAAATTCCAGGCCCGGAAAGGTTTTGGAAACATAAAAAGACCCAGAAAGTTTTGGAAAAGTTTTTTTTAACACAGCATAATAATATGTGATTAATAAATGTATTTTCTCGTCGTCTTAACCTCAGCGTTGTATTCGGGGAGCGATATGATGAATCTCACTATGAACCACACACATTATCATTAATTTTATAGTTACTGAGGGTAAACTTTAACACCGATTTGTATTCTTATTGTATAATGTCGACTGACATTTTCAGCAACACATAGGCTGTGTCTCAAACCGTCTACTTCAGTCAGTATACTGCTAACGTGCACTGACCACTTCCTGCCGTAGCGCCCACTTTGGACGCTTAGTGTCGTCCCAAACGGACCACTTATGTTAAAACGCTCACCGGAAATGACGAGCGGTCGGCTCGGCTCGCCGCCTCTCAAAATATGACGAAAATCTTTTAAACTAACCCTTTGTCGATCAAAACAACAGACAGATTAAGCAACCGCACGGCCTATTTCTCGCTTAAAATGTTTTCAGAAACACGTTTCGGTGAACTATTTTCATAAAATTCGAGATCGTATTCTGAACGAGGCCGCCATCTGGCCGCCATTAATCTCAGTTGTAAAATCTGCGAGAGTTAGACGCACGTGACGCTTTCGTCCAATCAGCTGCCGGTCAACGTCCCTGGTCCCTCCCCCTTTCTGCTTTGTAGTCAAGATGGCGCCCGTTTAGTGCGCGTAGTGTCCATCGTTCCACACTTAACTTTTTGACTTTTTTTAGGGGGTCATCCTGGTACTTTCAGTGCGCTGACTTGTTGCGTTATCTACACGATATACTTAAAACTAACTGCTTGAAGTGTACAAGTAGGCGGTTTGAGACACAGCCATAGTCCTGGAAAAGTAGTCAGGAAATTTGCCGAAAAAGTCATGGAAAAGTACTGGTTAAAATTAGGGCCGGGACTCGATTCAAAAAATATATCTAATTAATTAGAGGCTTTGTAATTAATTAATAGAAATTAATCGCATTTTAATTGCATAAATATTTGACCTGAGAACAGTGAGAAGTAATTTTTTTTGGTCTACAGTCGAGTGATTACCCTGGTCCTTAAACCAGTCATCTGGTGGAGTGTGGGTTGGGTGCGGTTGGTGTCAGTACCCGATCCGTTCCACCTGCACAATCCGTTCTGCGCATGTGCAAGATGACACGTATGCCATGACGTAGGCGCAGGTGATAATGCTGCGTTCATGCCACCTCGAAATAACAGGCACCGCCCCACTGGTTACGTTGTTTCTGCAGCTAGATTCAGTCTAAAATAACGTTAAGTCAAACTTAATGGGAAAAGCAGGCTACAGCTAAATTAAGACATTACAGTAATAACAATAAAGACAAGTATTGAGTGATTGTATTTTAAATGAGCACAAGTAAAGTAGAACTGACGTAACAGCTGTTATATATGTTAACGTTTATTTTCAAGTTTTATTTTGAGGGTCTTTTAAAGTTTACATGCTGTCTCAGCTAGCGGTTAGCCGAATTAGCTGTTAGCTAAACTAACGTTAGCTTAACTGTGGAGGCTAACGGCAGACCGCTGCAATCAGCTAGCGGTTAGCCAAATTAACCGTTAGCTAAACTAACGTTAGCTTCCTGGTGGAGGCTAACGGCAGACCGCTATAATCACCTAGCGGTCCGCCGAATTAACCGTTAGCTAAACTAACGTTAGCTTCCCGGGGGAGGCTCCGTATTAACCGTTAGCTACCGCTATAATCACCTAGCGGTCCGCCGAATTAGCTATTAGCTAACTAACGTTAGCTGGAGGCTAGCGTGTGAACATCTTGCGCATGCGCAGAACGGATCGTGCAGGTGGAAGCGGTGCCGTTATTCCAAGGTGGTGGTGGAATGAACGCAGCATTATCATCTGCGCCTACGTCATGGCATACGTGTCATCTTGCACATGCGCAGAACGGATTGTGCAGGTGGAACGGATCGGGTACTGACAGTTGGGTGTGGGTCCTTGTACTCGGAGTCGGGCTAACGTCCACGCTAGCTGCTAAATGTTTTGCGTTGAGGTGATCCTTGAGGCTCGATGTGCTGCGGTGATATGCGAATTCCTTGTTGCATAGCTTGCACACAACCATGCTCTTATCGACGCTTCCATCCGTTTCCCATCCACGGGGTCAACCAAAGCGGTCTCGTCAGCTTCTTCGTTCATGTTCACTGTGGTTTTCTTGTTGTCTGAAGTCATGAACGCCAGTTGGTGCTCCAGTATAATCGGTCCGCTGAAACTCATCCAGTGAGAAAATAAGTGTGATTAAAAAGCGTAAAAAAATGTTTAACGTGTTATTTTTTGTGTAATTAATTAACGCGTTGAAGTCTGTAATTAATTAATCTTAATTAACGTTAAACTCTGCACGCGGTTGCCTGCTATGCTCTTAAAGAGATCCACGCACACACCAGCGCACAAGTATAAACTACAGGCCACTTACGTAGGCTATGGCGAAAGCTCTGCGTGGAGCCTCCGCACAACCAAAAATGTACTTTACTTCACAGCGCTGTGGCGATAGAGCTGGTGATTTAACCAGTTTATTTTCAATGCTGCTTTCACTTCCTCTGCAGGTGCTGCTCCACATCGAGGAGAAGCTGTTTGCGTACCTGCACCAGGCGGTTTTCAGAGAGGACAACGGCAGAGCGGTGAGAATCACCTTTCACCCACACCGATCCCATCAGCTGCAACACAGACCTCAGACCAACTCTGTGTTGTGACTTTTATCTCGTATACAAAAAAAGGCTGCTTGGCAACAATCTGACATGGCTTCACAGATTTTTAGATAAGACCCTATCAGCGGAAATCCAGTTCTGTGAATGACAGGACATTAAATACAACAGCTAGGAGGGTAAACAACAAGTGCGATAACTTAACAGTAAACTGGGTTTACACCTTGTACTCACTCACCTCACGCTTGTTTTGTTTTTTTAATGTGTTGAGATTGAGCGCTAATCAGTAATGGCCTCTCTCCCTCAGCTTTTGAAGTTTGACAAAGAAGTCGCAGCCTTTCATGATGTCATTAGGGAAGAGGAAATCAGGTTTCCACCCAGGTAACTGAGCTAAAAGCTGCACACATACTGTGTAAGACCATGTTCACGCTTGGCGTCTTTTTTTTAAAAGCTGCCAGCGTCTGTTTGGCATTATAATCCTACGGAGTAAACAGTGTTTTCAAAAAAGGCCCTTAGCTCTTTTTTAAACGCCACAGCCGACTTTTCATTCTGCAGCACTAACGAACTTTTCGATGTTGAAAAAAGTTAGTTGAAAAAAACGCCCTACGTCAAGAGCTTTTTAGTAGTGAGACCTGTCGTTTTCCATAACACACTCTCTCTCTCTCTCTCTCTCTCTCTCTCTCTCTCTGTTCTTTCTCTAGCTCCCTCCACCACTTTATTATATCTAACGTTAGCACCTCTCTCTCTCTTTTTTTCTCTCTCTCTCTCTCTCTCTCTCTCTCTGTTCTTTCTCTAGCCCTCCACCACTTTATTATATCTAACGTTAGCACTCTTCTCTCTCTCTCTGTTTCCTCTCTTTTTTTAAATTAAAAAACTATAAAAATTTAAAAATAAAAAATTTTCTCTTTTTTTTTTTTTTCTTTTTTCTCTCTCTCTCTCTCTCTCTCTCTCTCTCTCTCTCTGTTCTTTCTCTAGCTCGCTCCACCACTTTATTATATCTAACGTTAGCACCTCTCTCTCTCTCTCTCTCTCTCTCTGTTCTTTCTCTAGCTCGCTCCACCACTTTATTATATCTAACGTTAGCACCTCTCTCTCTCTCTCTCTTCTCCTTCTCTCTCTCTGTTCTTTCTCTAGCTCTCTCCACCACTTTATTATATCTAACGTTAGCACCTCTCTCTCTCTCTCTCTCTCTCTCTCTCTCTCTCTCTCTCTCTCTCTCTCTCTCTCTTTCTCTCTCTCTCTCTCTCTCTCTCTCTCTCTCTCTCTCTCTGTTCTTTCTCTAGCTCGCTCCACCACTTTGTTTTAGCAAACGTTAGCACCGCTCCACGTAGCTCTCTGGGATACTGTAGCAGTAGCTGTTTTTATAGCAACAAAAGACGCTCTCGGCTGCTTTTTGGAACCAAAACGCTGCTTTACTACAAAAGCTTCCTAGTCAACTTTTTCTTGTTAAAAAAAAAGACGCCAAGTGTGAACATATGAACTCCTACCTCTGTCGTTATTCTTTAAATACTTCCTTCTCTCTCTTCCTCTCAGCTACCCCTACAGTGAAGACTACACTAAACCGATCCAGTACATGAACACTCGCTGTCCTGCCTGGTGCGATCGTATCCTCATGTCACACAGCGCCCAGGAATTCATCCGCAGGGTCAGTCAGTGCTACCATCAGGGTTCAACGTTAAGGTTGTTTTTTTTGTCACTTGTTTGTCACTTGGGCGAGTGACAACAAATTAGACTTCCCTTTCTTTTATTAATAAGGGAACAAATTCCACTAATTAACGCTGACAAAGCACACCTGTGAAGGTAAAACCATTTCAGGTGACTACCTCATGAAGCTCATTGAGAGAACACCAAGGGTTTGCAGAGTTATCAAAAAAAGCAAAGGGTGGCTACTTTGAGGAATCTAAAATATAAGACATGTTTTCAGTTATTTCACACTTTTTTGTTAAGTACATAATTCCATATGTGTTCATTCATAGTTTTGATGCCTTCAATGAGAATCTACAATGTAAATCAGTGGTTCTCAACCTTTTTGTGCCAGCCCCTATCCATTATCCAGGTCCCTAACGCCCCCATCAAATATTATGTAGGCTAAATGCCCTGAATATTAATGATTACCTAATATAGGCCTATTATTGTTGTTACTATTGTTATCAAAATAATCAAAAATCAAATCATTGAATGACAAACAACAGATGTATTAGTTCCCGGTATAAAGAATATAAAGAATACAACAGGACGTCGCGCGATTGGTTTATTCTTATCTGAACGAGCTTCACGTAGTAGCTACAAGCTCATTTAAGGCATGCTCTGACCCGTTCCATGAAGGAGCACGAGCTGCACAACAAAGCTGACAGAAGCACAGAGAAGATAACCTGCTGGTCCAGTCGCAGTGCTGTAAACTGGCAGCTTTTAATGTTGCAGACTACTTATTCTTTAGTAGTTTAAGTGTAAACATGTATTGTTATTGTGAATCTTTGGTTTAAACTAGCTTTCAAACAACCTCCAACGCACCTCAACGCACCTTCCAAAATATTTGCTCCAACGCCCCCATCATCTCTCTGAACGCTTCAAGGTAATTTCACGGAGAAACACTGATGTAAATAGTCATGAAAATAAAGAAACACATTGAATGAGAAGGTGTGTCCAAACTTTTGGCCTGTACTGTATATATGTATAGGTATATGTATATATGTTTTGTTTGTTTTTTGCCTGAAAAAGTGCCAAAGAAAGCGTGAAAAAGACCTGAAAAACGTTTTTTTTTAAACATTGAAAAATGTCAAAGCTCGAAAAGAAAATGCAGAAAAAAGCACAAAAAGCATGAAAAAATTTGGAGAAAAAACCCTTCAAAAAGAGTCAAAAAGGCATCAAAAGCATAAACAAATTGGAGAGAAAAATGTCAAAAGCGGTCAAGAACAAACTCAATTGTTGACTGGCCAACGCCACATTCAAATCAAAGGGTACGATGATGCCCGAACGGGCCAGTGGGTTGTATCTTGCCCCCGGCCATCGGACACCCTTAATGTTGAACCCTGGATCGTATAAGTATTTATCGATATAACTATAAATCAAGGAACTTCTGTATGCATATGTGTGTGTCTGTTGTCTTTCAAATATGTCTCAAACCGCTTCATCCGATGGGCTTCAACACAAAACTAATTATAAAACAGCACACAGACCCACGAGGCCTTTGCCCGGTGCCATATAGTACAACCGTCTGTGACCGCACGGTACGGTTACACAGATCTGCTTTCAAATTATCAGCACAATTTACTTCAAGGTGGAGATTGCAACTCTAATATAATGTGGATAGTTAAATGAATAATAATTCATCATATTTGAATCTGAATCTGCAACTCAAGTACAGTACAGGCCAGATTAGCACACCTTCTCATTCAATGCGTTTTTTTATTTTATACTATTTATTGTAATTCTCACTGAAGCATCAAAACTATGAATGAACACATATGAATTATGTACTTAAAAAAGTGTGAAATAATGAAAACATGCTTATATTTAGATTCTTATCAAAGAACCCTTTGCTTTTTATTAATAAGGAAAACTTCCACTAATGAACCCTGACAAAGCACACCTGTGAAGGTAAAACCATTTCAGGTGACTACCTCATGAAGCTCATTGAGAGAACAACAAGGGTTTGCAGAGTTATCAAAAAGCAAAGGGTGGCTACTTTGAGGAATCTAAAATATAAGACATGTTTTCAGTTATTTCACACTTTTTTGTTAAGTACATAATTCCATATGTGTTCATTCATAGTTTTGATGCCTTCAGTGAGAATCTACAATGTAAATAGTCATGAAAATAAAGAAACACATTGAATGAGAAGGTGTGTCCAAACTTTTGGCCTGTACTGTAAATGTTGGAGTACAGTGTTTTCCTCGGAAGTAGAAGTACACAGTTAGTCAGTAGTATACAGTTAAGTTGCATATTAAGTAGGGATGCACCGAATGCAGAGTTTTGGGGGTTCGACCAAATCCTGAACCCCCTGGTTGAGATTGTGCTGCCTCCTCCTCCCATCCTCAGTCCATGAACCCAGTAAACACATGAATGAAGTAAACAGGGACTGTCCTCCTTCCTTTGCCGTACCTGAAGTTGCTGCATTCTGGCTGCTGTCTGGAGATTCCTTCGTGCACAACTCGTATTCTTTCGGATGTTTCAGACCAGATGTTGTAACAGCGGCCATGTTGTGTATAGTTTAGGGTCCTCGCCACCACCAGACCAATCGGCATTGTAAATTGAACATGTAGCTGGACTTTAATGGCCTTCTTTTGACTGAAAGTTCTGCCAAACAACAACTTTTTCTGTTCCATGTCCACTTTCTCACAGCCTGCTGCATTGAACGCTCCACCTACTTAAACACCTTCCCGTAATCAACAGCGCCGTCGTTACCGCGACCTGCGTAGCGCGAGTAGTGCATGCGTAGGGTTCGGTTCGGTGGAGAAAACTTCTAAGGTTTTGGCAGAAACCGAACCCCGTCAAAAAGCCCAATATTCGGCCAAAGCCAAATATCCTGGATTCGGTGCATCCCTGATGTTAAGTGCTTTGAGGGCCTTCTGTAAGTTATTTTGGGGTACAATGGTTCTGAAAAACAGGAGGCCACGCAGGCACGTTTTGAACAGGTAGTAGCTGTCTTTGCACTTACTCACAAAGTGCAGAATACATCACCTAAAGGATTATTAGGAACACCCTACTAATAGTCGTATACCACCTTTGCTTCAGAACCCTATTCTCGTGGCACTGATTCAACAAGGTGCTGGAAGCATTCTTTAGAAATGTGGCCCTATTGATGGATAGCATCTTGCAGTTGATGGAATTTGTGGGATGCACATGGGCCAACGCGCTTCCACCACATCCCAAAGATGTTCTATTGGGTTGAGATCTGGTGACTGTGGGGGCCATTTAGTACAGTACCTCATCGTCATGTTCAAGAACCAATTTGAAATGATTCGAGCTTTGTGACATGGTGCATTTTCCTGCTGGAAGTAGCCATCAGAGGATGGGTACATGGTGGTCATAAAGGGATGGACATGGTCAGAAACAATGCTCAGGTAGGCTGTGGCATTTAAACGATGCCCAGTTGGTACTAAGCGGTCTAAAGTGTGCCAAGAAAACATTCCCCACACCATTAGACCACCACCACCAGCCTGCCCAGTGGTAACAAGGCATGATGGATCCATGTTCTCATTCTGTTTACCCCAAACTCTGACTCTACCATCTGAATGTCTCAACAGAAATCGAGACTCATCAGACCAGGCAACATTTTTACAGTCTTCAACTGTCCAATTTTGGTGAGCTTGTGCAAATTGTAGCCCCTTTTTCCTATTTTTAGTGGAGATGAGTGGTACTTGAGTGGAGTATTCTGCTGGTGTAGGCCATCCATCTCAAGGTTGTGCGGTTGTGGCTTCACAAAAGCTTTGCTGCAGACCTCGGTTCTAACGAAGTGGTTATTTGAGTCAAAGTTGATCTTCTATCAGCTGGAATGAGTCGGCCCATTCTTCTCTGACCTCTAGCATCAACAAGGCATTTTGGCCCCCAGGATTGCAGCATCCTGGATGTTTTCCCTTTTCAGACCATTCTTTGTAAACCCTAGAAATGGTTGTGCGTGAGAATCCCAGTAACTGAGCAGACCAGCCCGCTGGCACCAACAACCATGCCACGCCAAAGTTGCTTAGATCACCTTTTGTTCCCATTCTGACATTCAGTTTGGAGTTCAGGAGATCATCTAGACCTGGACCACACCCCCTAAATGCATTGAAGCAGCTGCCATGTGATTGGTTGATTAGATAATTGCTTTAACGAGAAATCGTACAGGTGTTCCTAATAATCCTTTAAGGTGAGTGTACATTCTCTGTCTTATACATACAGCGTTTAAAGGGTAACTTTGGTATTTTAGGTTTAATACAGGGTTAAAGCTAGGTTTCTAGTGGACCTTTCAACATTATTATTCAAACACTATTTACATTCTCACATAGCTCGAGAGTTTGGTGTCATTTATCTCAAAAGCTAACCAAAGGTTGTATAGTCAAGCTCCACGTTCTCGCACGGCACGTTATAATAACAGTGACAGATTTATCACTCAAAAACTGATTCCTTTATTTATTTAAAAGAAGTTACAGACATAAGCTTTCATGTTGAATGCCTCATTTTATTTCCTTTGTCACTGAAAGTGAATTCTTCTTTTCAGGGAGATGACGAAGAGAAGAGTGTTGTTTACAACACAGTGGGTCCTAATGTCTGTATGGGAGACCATAAGGTAACAGTTTAGATCAGAGATCTTCAACAGGGTCCATGTGTGTGTGTGTGTGTGTGTGTGTGTGTGTGTGTGTGTGTGTGTGTGTGTGTGTGTGTGTGTGTGTGTGTGTGTGTGTGTGTGTGTGTGTGTGTGTGTGTGTGTGTGTGTGTGTGTGTGTGTGTGAGGATTGTACAATTATTATAGGTTTTTATAATTATACAATTCCTTTCAAATTACAGTCCCAGTTCACTGGACAGAACACACATTGT
>NC_053117.1:38354571-38384571 GCF_010015445.1 Perca fluviatilis | reverse complement strand
TTAGTGTGTATAGAGCCAGCATATTTCCACCAGACTCCATGTAAATAATCAGGACTTTTAGCGTGTATAGAGCCAGCATATTTCCACAAGACTCCATGTAAATAATCAGGGCTTTTAGTGTGTATAGAGCCAGCATATTTCCACCAGACTCCATGTAAATAATCAGGACTTTTAGCGTGTATAGAGCAGCATATCTCCACCAGACTCCATGTAAATAATCAGGACTTTTAGCGTGTATAGAGCAGCATATCTCCACCAGACTCCATGTAAATAATCAGGACTTTTAGCGTGTATAGAGCAGCATATCTCCACCAGACTCCATGTAAATAATCAGGACTTTTAGCGTGTATAGAGCAGCATATCTCCACCAGACTCCATGTAAATAATCAGGGCTTTTAGTGTGTATAGAGCCAGCATATTTCCACCAGACTCCATGTAAATAATCAGGGCTTTTAGTGTGTATAGAGCCAGCATATTTCCACAAGACTCCATGTAAATAATCAGGGCTTTTAGTGTGTATAGAGCCAGCATATTTCCACCAGACTCCATGTAAATAATCAGGACTTTTAGCGTGTATAGAGCAGCATATCTCCACCAGACTCCATGTAAATAATCAGGACTTTTAGCGTGTATAGAGCAGCATATCTCCACCAGACTCCATGTAAATAATCAGGACTTTTAGCGTGTATAGAGCCAGCATATCTCCACCAGACTCCATGTAAATAAACAGGACTTTTAGCGTGTATGGAGCCAGCATATTTCCACCAGACTCCATGTAAATAATCAGGACTTTTAGCGTGTATGCTCTATACACACTAAAAGTCCTGATTATTTACATGGAGTCTGATGATATCTCCACATGTAAATGGGTGAATTAAGGGTTTATTTCAACCAAACCAGAGTGGTGATTGTTGGAACAGTGGAAAGATGAACCAAGACTGCTTTTGGTAGTTTTATTTTGTGTCTGTCGACTTTGAATGAAGTGTGTTTTACAATGATTAAATTTTCTGATTATTTACATGGAGTCTGGTGTAGTTTGGTGATGGTGATTTCGGGGCTGTTTCTGGTTAATCAAAAAGGATCTTACTCTTTAACAAAATGGTCTATCTCTGTAGGGATACTTTCCATAATGTTGTCAGACACTTATAGACACTTAATAATCTGAGCCTTACAGTGGCAAAAAAAGCGCTTTTAGTGGGCGGAAATTGAAGGTGCGTAATTGCCCGTTAACGGGACATTGCAGCTTGTTTCGCTGTTGCCGACCAGAGTGGTTTTGCTTAAAACTGGACCAATTTCAAAGATTGTTGTTCCCATCAGTCACTTAGGCCCAAACATATGGGAAAATAGGGTCAAGGTTTTAAAAAACAGAGTTATCCTTTAAATCTCTTCAGTCAATCCGGCCACTGGATGTCTTTCACTCAGTAGGTTTTAAATTATCAGTTTTAATCAGCCAATCAATCAGAATCCAGTATTGTGAAACTAACGTTAATAACTGTTAGCTAAACATTACTAACAACGTTATTAGGAGCCACCAATAATAATGAAAACTAAAAAATATGAGATCAAGTATTGGACCCGTCCTACTGACTATGTGTGTGTGCTTTTATTTTGTATATTATGCCGTTTTAATTCACGTATTTATATTTTGAAGTCACTGTAAGCAGGATTTTATACCACAAGGAAAACAGTTTAAAAAGCTGCTATCTCAGTTTCCTGTCAACATGTTTGCTCAGATATAGAGTATGTGTAAAACATAATAATTGTAATAATAATAATAATATTTTTTCTTCATACTTGTAGCAACTTTCTCACATGATTACATATCAGATTCACTTCCAGACTTGATTTTGATGAATGTTTAGGATGTACAAATTACACTAACCTTTTAAAGGTGCCGTAGGTAGGATTGTGAAGATCCAGGACTTAGCCAAAAAATTTGAACATCGACAACTTCTCAGTCCCTCCCCCCCTTTCTGCTAAAGCCCAAAACTGTCTCCTAAGCCCCTCCCCCAACAAGGGAGAATGAGTGCGTGTTTATGAGCAGTGATTGACACGCAGTTAGACACCCCCCCTGGCCCTGATTGGTGCATCTGAACAGGGAGCTGTGGATTTTTGCAAATCGCACTACAGGCTGTAGGTGGTGCCAGAGGAGCTGGATTTATTTAAATGACCTGCTTCATGTAGTTCTACTGGAACATAGGGTCAGTTTCAGCAAATATGACAGAAAGGTAGTTTTAGAAGTCTTACCTACTGCACCTTTAAAGCAACGCATCAGCAGAGTATATCACCCTGTTGAATTTAAAGTAAGATTCTTCTGCTGTTTCTTTTTTTAACTCTGCGTCAATACCAAGTGCTTTATTCCACGAGTTATAATCACAGACTGTAAAGACAACAGACGAAGCAGCAGCCACGTCACCCGTTGGTTTGGGGACTGCCGTTTTGAAGCCTCGAGTTTGGTAATTTGGTCGTCGCAATGTTGAAACCGAACGCGACGGTTGTTTGACGAGAGGGTGGAGCTGGGGAGGAAGACGCGGCCAAGCCAGTGTTGTTTATGGCTGCTATGCCGCTGCGCTAAGCTAAACGATAAAGAGGGAAAGTTGATTTTCAACCCTTCTGAAGCGAGTCATCCAGCGGAGATTTACCGACAGACCTCCGGGTGCTGCCGCCATTCATCTGCGTGTACGGCAGAGCAGAAAATCTGCAAACATTCCCTTAAAGGTGCCCTGCCACACATATTTCATTACTTGAAAAATGCCTTGGTTACCTTGTTTCAAGCCATTCTAGCGTGGTATAGAAAGCCTGCAGGAAGACTCAGCTCGATTTCTGCCAGTTCTTGTTAATATTCAACAAGCTAAGCTGTTTGAATATGATTGGCTAACAACTAGCCAATGAGAGCCTGGCTGTCAGCATCCTTTGCCCAGCCCAACTGGGCGAGCTCATGAATAGTAATGAGCTCAGGCAACATGATGTCAGACTGACCAGCTTTTGTTATTGGCCTGATTTCTCCTCTTATTTCTGTTCAGTGGCTAGAGCTGACAGAGGAGGTAGCAGTTCATTTTCACATTCACAACATAACACAAACACATATGGACCTAACAGATTTTAAAAAATACAAGTAAAAATGGTTTTGTGTGGCAGGGCACCTTTAAGTTACCAGCTAACACCAGCGGTAGCTAGATAGCTTGGTTGGCAGAACGCTGAACAAGACTTAATTTTTAGGCGACCAAAATGTTCCAGGTAACTTTGAAGAAGTGAAAACACCCAGTGAGAGGGTCAGAGTTTACCAGCCAACACGGCTTGTAGATTTTTAAAGTTACCAGCCAATCAGATTTTCCACAAGCCAATTTTTTTTCCAGGGAAATTAAAATTATTATATTTTATTGTTATTATAGATTATGAGTGCCGCTGAATACATTTAAGCATCCATGTTTCTTTAAAAAATATGTGTTTGGGTTGATGGCTGGCAGATAAAATATAAACATTTACTTTACTCTTGAAAAATATCTCCACGTTGTTTATTCCTAACTAACTTTACTTCTTCATTTCAGCTCCTCTGGTTTGTTTCGCACCGTTCCGTTTGTTTCCGAGCCCAAACACACACCAAACCGCCCAAATTTCTTCCCGGAAAAACAGACCAATCTGTAAACACTGGCTTGTCAGCTGGCCGATCTAAACAGACGCTTCCCTTCATTCGTCGCCGGCCAAATTGGCTCGTAACTTTACATTGTTATACCAGCCAAAGTAAATTTTTACCGGCATTTGGCGGGTGTTAATTTAAAGCCCTGGGTCTACTTTATTGTCTATTTTAAAATAAATGGGACCATCATTTACTAAATGAACATCATGCTGTGTTGAAGAAGACTTTAAACTAGCGATTGAGACCATGAACTCATTATGAAAATTTTTACTGAGGTAATAAATCAAGTGAGAAGTAGGCTCATTTTCTCATAGACTTCTATAGAAACAGACTTCTTCTGGGAGCCGGTGGAGTCTCCCCCTGCTGGAAATTAGATTTCTTCGGCTTCAGGAAGCTTCGTGCCTCATTTTTACAGTCTATGGCTATAATGGGCAGTGGTGGCCTAAAGGTTAGAGAAGCGAGCTTGTGACCGGGAGGTCGTTGGTTCAATCCCCAGACCGACAGGATAAAATCTGGGTGGGGAAAGTGAAAGAACAGTGCTCTTTCCCTCCCTCATTACCACCACTGAGGTGCCCTTGAGCAAGGCCCTTAACCTCCAACCTGCTCCAGTGGAGCTGCTCAGCAGGGCCAGCAGATCAGACTGTGGTTATACTGGGCAGCTTCCAGGTATGGATGTGGAACTGTGTGAATGTGACAGGTCGTTGTTGCAAATGAGTTCTCAATAGACTTACCTGGTTAAATAAAAGGTTAAATAAAATAAAAAAATAACTCAGCAGTTCTCAATTTTTGGATTTCAGCCGTCCTCACTCAGAGAAAGTTTTCTTCACAGTTTGTCTGCGCAGAAATCTTTTTCCATCCTCTTCTGTTGGCATCAACCTTATTTAATTGCCAAAAGAATGACACTGTTTACTCAACCCGTTCTCACTCCCAACTCGTAAAATACGGACGCTCGGTCAGTGGCTCTCGGCGTCAGATACCGACGCAAAAAGCACCGTTCGGCGGGCAGAGCAGCAGCTCGACCGCGGCGCTGTTAGATGATTTAGTATTAAGAGGGACAGCAGTAGCGAGTAGTCTGAAAGACCGAAATGCCGCGTAGGGAGGTTGGTTGAGGGGGGGTGGATGGGTCAAACAACACAGGACTTTCACCCAGTTTCACCTAAACCGGTCCCGTTCTCGTGCCGCATGTCAGTCAGTACGTCCTGACCCAGAGTCAAAAGTGAGGCCAAGATTCCCAACGCTAAAGGAGACTTTTAGCATCAATAACACGCTAAAGGAGACTTTTAGCGTGATTAACAAACGCTAAAGGAGACTTTTAGCATCAATAACATGCTAAAGGAGACTTTTAGCATCAATAACAAGCTAAAGGAGACTTTTTAGCGTGATTAACAAATGCTAAAGGAGACTTTTAGCATCAATAACACGCTAAAGGAGACTTTTAGCATCAATAACAAACGCTAAAGGAGACTTTTAGCATGATTAACAAACGCTAAAAGGAGAGACTTTTAGCATCAATAACATGCTAAAGGAGACTTTTAGCATCAATAACACGCTAAAGGAGACTTTTAGCATCAATAACAAGCTAAAGGAGACTTTTTAGCGTGATTAACAAATGCTAAAGGAGACTTTTAGCATCAATAACACGCTAAAGGAGACTTTTAGCATCAATAACAAACGCTAAAGGAGACTTTTAGCATGATTAACAAACGCTAAAGGAGACTTTTAGCATCAATAACATGCTAAAGGAGACTTTTAGCATCAATAACACGCTAAAGGAGACTTTTAGCATCAATAACAAGCTAAAGGAGACTTTTTAGCGTGATTAACAAATGCTAAAGGAGACTTTTAGCATCAATAACACGCTAAAGGAGACTTTTAGCATCAATAACAAACGCTAAAGGAGACTTTTAGCGTGATTAACAAACGCTAAAGGAGACTTTTAGCGTGATTAACAAACGCTAAAGGAGACTTTTAGCATCAATAACACGCTAAAGGAGACTTTTAGCATCAATAACAAGCTAAAGGAGACTTTTTAGCGTGATTAACAAATGCTAAAGGAGACTTTTAGCATCAATAACACGCTAAAGGAGACTTTTAGCATCAATAACAAACGCTAAAGGAGACTTTTAGCGTGATTAACAAACGCTAAAGGAGACTTTTAGCATCAATAACATGCTAAAGGAGACTTTTAGCGTGATTAACAAATGCCAAAGGAGACTTTTAGCATCAATAACACACTAAAGGAGACTTTTAGCATCAATAACAAGCTAAAGGAGACTTTTAGCGTGATTAACAAACGCTAAAGGAGACTTTTAGCGTCAATAACAAACGCTAAAGGAGACTTTTAGCATCAATAACAAACGCTAAAGGAGACTTTTAGCGTGATTAACAAACGCTAAAGGAGACTTTTAGCGTCAATAACACGCTAAAGGAGACTTTTAGCGTGATTAACAAATGCTAAAGGAGACTTTTAGCATCAATAACACGCTAAAGGAGACTTTTAGCGTGATTAACATCCGCTAAAGGAGACTTTTTGCGTGATTAACAACCATGACCAAGCGTCCGTATTTTACGTGATGGGAGAGCGAGAATGTGTTGGTTTACTACTAACTGAACTGAAGCGGTGTGGATGTTTCCGTCACTTGAACTTTACAAAATTCTGTATATCTACAGTATGTATTCACACGTGTGCTGTGCAACCACGCACAACACAACGGCACTGTTTGATTCTGATTCGTCTCTCGTTGTGTTTTGTTGAGTCATAGTCTCGTACTGTAAGACGTGTGCTGTATAACATTTTTTGATGTGTGGTGAATTTTTTATCTTGGTTTTTATTGATGAGTAATTGAAATAATTTACAAATATGTTTGTGGTTTGTTACCTCCATCCATCCTCCTATCCATTAGCTGGAGCTAGAGCTGCAACGATTAATCGATTAGTTGTCATCTGTTAAATTAATCGGCAACTATTTTGATAATCGATTTAAGTATAAATTCTCTGATTCCAGCTTGTTAAATGTGAATATTGTTCTAGTCTCTTTTCTCCTCTGACAGTAAACTGAATATCTTTGACTTTGACGTCATCTTGGGCTTTTTGGGAAAAACTGATCCACATTTTTCACCATTTTCTGACATTTTAGTGACCAAAACAACTAATACAGAAATCCAGAAAATAGTCAATTTTTTTTAGCTTTAACCTCCTTTGAACTGTCTTTTATTTCTTTTTAAACATGTTTTTTTTCCTATTCTTACCTACACTCACTGTACAGGCAAGCAAGCAATTTGTAACGTTGATTTTAAAAGGTGGACGTTATGTTGGGCTTTGGGAAACGCTGATCGACATTTTTCTGACATTTTATAGACCAAACAACTAATCGATTAAAGCTATAGTGCGTAGTTTCTGTCTCCCCCCATAAGAAATTCTAAGTAATGACAACAAATCTGTTGGCGTGTCCACATGATACAAGCCTTACGTGATAATCTACAGATAAATCAACAATGAAAATAATCATTAGTTGCAGCTTTAGCTGGAGCCAATCCCAGCTGACATGAATTGAATTTGTTGTGCGTTTTGTGAAACTTCTTTTGTCGTACACAGTTTGGTGGAACAGTTCACTCTATATCCATACAAAGACACTTTTAAAATGCATGAATTCACAGATATTCATATGAAGTTTGTCACATTTATGCAGTGGGACTGAAGCCTCGCCATAACACGAAAAAGTTAAGAATCAGTGATTTGTTTGTAATATACTTGTAGCGACTTGTCACTGTTGACCAGTCATGGGAGTGGAGTGCTTTATCAGGCCAGTATTACCTTCAGATTAAACACTACAGCATTGTCATATTTCACTTTTGTAAATAAAATATCTCCCTCATAAATGTGTTGCATTGTTTATTTGTGGTATTATGGTATGGTATGGTATTGGTTTGTTTCTATGGAGTTATTTTTGTGCCATTAAATTTGCAAATTTTGAGTTTTGCCTTTGAGATGAACATTTTATTGCTTTATTTAGTGATTTTTGATGATACTTAACCCTCTGAGGTCTACGGGTATTTTCACATATCTTCTTAAAGCTACATTGTGTAAGAATTTCTCCCATCTAGCAGTGAAATTGTATATGACAACCAACTGAATATTACTTTCTAGCCCTTTCTCCTACGGTGGCCAAACCCGAAATTAGCTCTCTTCATCATTTACACCCAGCTGTTCTAGCCACTCCAATATTAACTTTGGTCTTGTTACTTTGCCTGTCGTGTTGTTGTTTTAATTCTCTTTTTTCGCTTCCCCTGGCGGGTAATCTCCCCCTGGCATTCGTCACGGTGCCAATAGGTGTAAGAGGGCGAAATGCAGAGGTATGTCCCTCTTTGGCTAACGTATTTTAAAGATGGAGGTATGTCCCTCTTTGACTAACGTATTTTAAAGATGGAGGTATGTCCCTCTTTTACTAATGTATTTTAAAGATGGAGGTATGTCCCTCTTTGGCTAATGTATTTTAAAGATGGAGGTATGTCCCTCTTTGACTAATGTATTATAAAGATGGAGGTATGTCTCTCTTTGGCTAATGTATTATAAAGATGGAGGTATGTCCCTCTTTGGTTAATGTATTATAAAGATGGAGGTATGTCCCTCTTTGGCTAATGTATTTTAAAGATGGAGGTATGTCCCTCTTTGGCTAACGTATTTTAAAGATGGAGGTATGTCCCTCTTTGGCTAATGTATTTTAAAGATGGAGGTATGTCCCTCTTTGGCTAATGTATTTTAAAGATGGAGGTATGTCCCTCTTTGGCTAATGTATTTTAAAGATGGAGGTATGTCCCTCTTTGGCTAATGTATTTTAAAGATGGAGGTATGTCCCTCTTTGGCTAATGTATTTTAAAGATGGAGGTATGTCCCTCTTTGGCTAATGTATTTTAAAGATGTAGGTATGTCAAAATGTTCAGAACAAACTCACCTTTCCACACTTTTTCTAGAGCAATGCATAAAGAGATAATTTGGCGCTAAAGCAACAAACAATCCTTAATTTATGATAGTGTGTATGAATTGTTTCAGTGTTTGAAATGAGTTTACCACAGTCTTTAGGTCCACAAAGTAGTGTTGATATATGATTAAAATAGTAGAAAAAATGTCTCAAACGTCTTTTGTCCTCAGAGGGATAAACCAAACTCCTTAACCCTCTTAGGACGAAATACGTACTGACATTTTAGACATTTATTTTCTATTTTATTCATATAAACTCTAAAAAAAGGATTCTAGGAACTGCAAAAATCCCTCCGGTCGGAAAGCGGCTTTTGTGCCTTTTAGGTACAAACATGTTCCTTCAAGGGTACAAATGGTTCGTCGCTGGGGTGGTACCCCCGAGGTACAGCAATGGTACCCTTAACCATAGGTACAGGTTTGTACCCTTTTATACTGTACCTTTTGAGAGACAATTTTGTACCTTAGCAATACATTTGTACCTTAATCCACTGGTACCCCATTAGATGGTACAAATCTGTTCTCGTTAGGGGGTACCACCACAGTGACGAGGCCATTGTACCTATAAAGTGGCCAAAATTTCCTTGTTAAATAGAAAAGAATGAGAGCAAAAGAAGGCAATGTTTTGTTTTCCCACAATCAATGATTTAAAAGAAGTTACATTTTACAAATTCAAATCCTGGAAAGTGAAAAATATACTTTTGTGAACCTAAGACTTTTGTGAACTCATTTCAAGTTCCAAAACAATTGAGTGTAGGTATGTTATCACAAGAGATTTTAGAAATATTTCCACTTTATAGGGCCAAATTATCTCTTCATACATTGATCTGGAACAATTTGGGGCCTTCACTATACAGAAAGCAGAGTTTGTTCTGAACATTTTGATATGAAACACACGGGGATCAGTTATATGCAAATACCCTTAAAAGGAGAATTGAGGAAGATATCTAAAAATGCCCTTTGACCTCAGAGGGTTAAACTAAAAGGCACAAAACTAATTCCATACTTCACCAGTTCTGTCTGCTGCAACATAACATGTCGGGGACTTTGAGAGTGACCGTGCAGATCCACCTGGCCGTGCTTCTGTCGCGCCGCGCTCCACTTTATTCCTATGGGTGTCGTCAAGCGACTTTAACGCGCCCGCAAAGCATCCTGGGAAGGCGCCGCTGCATTTGAAAAAATGCTGCCCGTCAAAAAAGCTGGCCGATGCCAGTCACACCTTTGATTGTTGTTCACCACAGATATCTCAATTATTTTGAGTCACACCTCTTTGGGGAAATGCCACTTCAAAAACCTGGTTCTTAACATCGCATTATGGTGAAATTATTATTATTGTGCCATTCAGTTCAAACAAAGCTTGACGGTAACTCAAATATTTTGTTTGCAAGTTTTACCATTTGAGATTGCAATTTTTTTTTTTTTGCTTTGGTAAATGATTTTTTTGTTGATACTTGAAGGCACAAAACTAATTCCTAGCTCTGTCTGTTGCAACATGACATCTCAGGGACTTTAAGAGTGGAATTATTATTGTGCTATTAAGTTCAAACATAACTTTTTAAGTATAGTTTACAGTAACACAAATATTTTATTTGCAAGTTTTAAGTTTTACCTTTGAGATGGTGAGTTTTGTTTGATACTTAAAGGCACAAAACTAATTCCATACATCACCAGTTCTGTCCGTTGCAACATGACATTTCGGGGACTTTAAGAGTGACAGCTTTGTTTGTTGTTGGCCACAGATATCTCATTGTTTTGAGTCACACCTCTTTGGGGAAATGCCACCTGAAAGTGTTTCCCTGGTAAAGCTGATTAACCTGAATGTCAGGTGGCAGCGCATGCCACAGCTTGGACCCGCTGTGATTCATCTGTTACTAAGAAAAGACGTGGATCTTGACAGATATAAACAAGATGTTTATTTTTATCATGGTCTCGCATCGCCAGAACTTTATCTCCACAGCGCTGTGGAGTTAAGTCTGGCTCCACCACTGATGCATTCTGGGATAGGAGAAAAAAAAACACTCTGGGTTGTTTGCAGTTCTTTGCGATGGTGGCTCTGCTAAATAGTCTCAGGAAGGAACTTGTTTTGGTGGAACATTTGCACCCCGCAAAAGGAAACGCCCCATACAATATTAAATAAAGATAACTGTTGACACAATGCAGTAACGTGAGTTATTTAAATGAGCTGATACATGGTTACACCTCATTGGCTCTTACCAGTGTATCTCTGTGTGTACTTCGTCTACAGCAATCCCACCAATCGCTCCCAAAACCTCCCAATTAGAGAGGAAATGACCCAAACATTCATTGTAAATCTTTACAATCATTCCCTGAAAGAACCGAGCAGGCCAGCCTTGTTGCACGATCCAAATGTTCTTTAAAACTTTATATTTTCAGGATGTAGCTCGCTAGCTCGGAGTTTGTTGCTGTTACTCGAAGAGAACGGAGTTTGAGAACGGCAACGCACAGAGACGGCGGATGTCGGGCTTTATCCTGGAAATGTACTTCGTTGATCCAGACTATTTGTATCGTTACATTTTCTAGTTAGTTATATTGACGTGATGCGAAGAATGCAAAATCTCACTTATGCTGACTTTTGTGTCTGTCAGATTGAAGAAAATATAGACCAGAGTCGGGCCAAATGGACGTTCAGCCTGCACTCACTTAACTGCATGTCTGTGTTATGCATTCAGTTTCTATTGGACTCAGCTGCACTTATTTTGCTGCAGGAGAAAAATTGCATCTAAAACAGAGGAGGCATTACGCCTGCCCTCCAAAGCTGGAACAGGCCGGCAGTTTAGGACATTTCGTTCAGATGGAAAGTGTTCAAGGGTCTACAAATCAACAGACTGATTCTAACCTTTATTGCATTTCATTTTTTTTGGTGTTAATTCAATGGTCAGACAGCAGCAGGTTGGAGGGAGACTACAGCATGGATTGCCTCCTGAAAATAAGAACTAAATCCCAAATATCTTATAATACTTGATCATTTTTAAATATTTATGTTATCATAGCATAGACTTTTTTTCTAGAAATGCACACGCAAACATATTAGGGCACACTATTTCTTTATTTCTTCACTCTGTGACAGTAAACTGAATATCTTTGGGCTTTGGGGGAAACACTGATCTACATTTTCTGACGTTTTATAGACCAAACAACTAATCAATTAATCAAGAAAATAATCAACGGATTATTCGACCCTGAAAATAATAGTTAGTCGCAGCTCTAGCTGAGTCAGCGCGTCCCCTTTAAACCTACATTGTGTAATCTTTTGAGTTGATTCTTAGCAAAAAAAAACTTTGTTCTTTCACAAATATGTGCTCATTCATGTGTAATTACTTCCACCAACTAATCAAAGTATTCTCGTAAGCGTAGAATCTGACATTCAGAATGAGAATACGTATGTATTCTGCCATGTTGTGCCTCCATCTTTAAAATACATTAGCCAAAGAGGGACATTTTGCACTTTTACACTCAGTGGCACAGTGCCGAATGCCAGGGGGAGATTACTCGAGATTTGAATGCCTGTTGAAGATGGAGGATCACGCTGATACTTTACTAACATTAGCTTGCATTCATTTGGGAACCTGATAGCTGATGCTAGCAATGAAATGGTACCGAAAACGTAAAACTGTTATTACACTGGAAGGAACACTAACGGACAAAGTCGTACTTCTTGGAATAATACGGCCACCGTAGGAGTTAAAACGCGATCGGAATGGGAGGGGCTAGAAAGTCATATTCAGTTGGTTGTCAAATACAATTTCACCGCTAGATGGGAGAAATTCTTACACAACGTAGCTTTAAGTCCCTTCTTAAAACATACTTTTATTGAAGATCCTTTCCTCATTTCATTTGAGTTTGAACTGTCTTCTATTTCTTTTGAAACATGTTTTCTTACTTACCGTACGCTGTACAGGTTTTTATCAAGGGGGTAAGCTTCTCCCCGGAACGCGTAGCTGCTACGGCGCCATTTTGATGCTAACAAGCCATCACCTCCCGTTAGCATCCCATTGACTCCCATTCATTTTGACGTCACTTTGACAGCGAATAACTTTACATCTGAAGCGTTTAAAGACTCTATTTGTCCGTTGTTTATTTCTAAAGAAACACGACAATGTATAAAAGGCTCCATTACCTTGTAGCTCACGTTATGGCTCCGTAGCAGACGCTTTTATAACAATAGGCTAACGGTTGGGTCATAACCACGAGACTTACTGTCACACAGTAGAGGAATTACCGTATAGTACAGGAGAATCTCACAGGCAGTTTGGACTTAAATTAGCTGTTTAAGTTTAATGACTAATGTTAACTAGCATGTTAGTGATCAGTAATTAGCCTGTGCCCATGTTATCTCCTTACATATACCTACGCTCTCCGTCTCTGTAAGATTGGGAATGATTGAGATTTCTCTCGGCACAGCTACCAGAAGACTTCACACTTTCAGACTTTCAGGTTGCTCACGTCACATCTACGTCTTCAAGCTCAGTTGGAGGCTGCTCAGTAACGCTCAGCCAGCACCGGGAAAGAGACTTCTAATATCCTTCATTGGTCTCCGTCCAGAGACACGGGATCTGGTGGTCCATTATATATATGTCAATGGTTTTTATACACCATTGTTGTTGCTTGAAATCATGCTTGAAATGCGCTATGTCCGTAGGTTTCATACAGCTTCTACAGCGTCGGCCCACTCAGAGCTGTCTGTGATCAAATCCTGGCGTCTGAACTCTGAGGTTAAATGTGAACGAGCTGGTCTGTTGGTATTGATTTTGTGTCGACGGGTTTCGGGGGTCATTGTCTTCAATTAAGCCGGACCACAATGGTAAATCACACAAGATTTGACCTCTGACCGTTCCTCCTCTCTTTCAGCCTTTGTGCCGTTTTGCTTCCAGTTTGATTTTAAATACACCGGCAGCAGGAACCGGAGCCATCGCTCAACTCTCCATCAATGATTGACAGTCATTAGTTGTGCAGCGTTGTTTATAGTTTTACAATGTGTTTTTAAAAAGGCAAGTAGTCTTTATAATGTTGTAAAGACAACTTGCAGTTATTTTAAGCAACTGCAAGTCAACTGTCAATTTAGGCATTTAGCAGAATTACAAATCATACTTGCGGGATATTATAATAGATTAAAAAAACAAACATGTAAAGCAGAGACATTTTGGTTATCAGCACATAAACACATGAACATTATCACAAATGTCTCATTAAGTGCCCTTTAAATTAAATTACATTTAGTGCCTTTTTAAAGGCAAATGCCATAAAAATAGGGGAGGGTGCCTATGTTCCCACAGCCCTATGTTCCCACATTTCTAAGATTTGTTTTCTCCAAAATTAGGCCCTATGTTCCCACATTTCCTTTTTCATAAATTTGTATCAGATTGTATCCCTCTTTCTCCCAATTTGGTAGCCAATTACACCCAACCTATTATCCAGTAGCAATGGCCTACAGATGGAATGTAACCCTAACCCTAACATAGGGCCTAATTTGAAGAAAACTCTTAGAAATGTGGGAACATGTATCATAATTTGAAGAAAAATCTTAGAAATGTGGGAACATAGGGCCTAATTTTAAGAACAATCTTAGAAATGTGGGAACATATATCCTAATTTGAAGAAACATCTTAGAAATGTGGGAACATAGGGCCTAATTTGAAGAAAAATCTTAGAAATGTGGGAACATATATCCTAATTTGAAGAAACATCTTAGAAATGTGGGAACATAGGGCCTAATTTGAAGAAAAATCTTAGAAATGTGGGAACATGTATCATAATTTGAAGAAAAATCTTAGAAATGTGGGAACATATATCCTAATTTGAAGAAACATCTTAGAAATGTGGGAACATGTATCATAATTTTAAGAACAATCTTAGAAATGTGGGAACATATATCCTAATTTGAAGAAACATCTTAGAAATGTGGGAACATAGGGCCTAATTTGAAGAACAATCTTAGAAATGTGGGAACATATATCCTAATTTGAAGAAACATCTTAGAAATGTGGGAACATAGGGCCTAATTTGAAGAAACATCTTAGAAATGTGGGAACATAGGGCCTAATTTGAAGAAAAATCTTAGAAATGTGGGAACATATATCCTAATTTGAAGAAACATCTTAGAAATGTGGGAACATAGGGCCTAATTTGAAGAACAATCTTAGAAATGTGGGAACATAGGGCCTAATTTGAAGAAAAATCTTAGAAATGTGGGAACATGTATCATAATTTGAAGAAAAATCTTAGAAATGTGGGAACATGTATCATAATTTTAAGAACAATCTTAGAAATGTGGGAACATATATCCTAATTTGAAGAAACATCTTAGAAATGTGGGAACATGTATCATAATTTTAAGAACAATCTTAGAAATGTGGGAACATATATCCTAATTTGAAGAAACATCTTAGAAATGTGGGAACATAGGGCCTAATTTTAAGAACAATCTTAGAATTGTGGGAAAATAGGGCCTAATTTGAAGAAAGATCTTAGAAATGTGGGAACATAGGGCTGTGGGAACATAGGGCTGACCCCAAAAATAGTTGTTATAAAATTATAAAATTATCTTTTACTTTAAGTATTTTCTGAGGTTTTGATTGATTTTCTTCTACAGCGACCAAGTCTTAGTTGTTACCTTGTTGAATATCTTACTGCATCTCTTTAGTTTACTTTTTTCTGATAAATATTCATCTTCGCTTATTTGACAATAAAGTATTTGATGTATCCTCAAACTGCTTCGGCCCGTCCCTTGTTCCCCTCCCTGGGGTTATTTAATTGTAAGTCCTCCTCTCCTATAGACAACTTAGGGACATAACAGACTGTCAACCGTTTGCTTTTACCTTTATTGTGTGTTGGGTCATTTAACCCTTGTGTGGTCCTCGTTTTCAAAGATCTGTATCAAAAATATGTGTTTCTTTCAACCAAATTGCCCAAAAATAACATAGATGGTTCCATACACGAAACAGGCTGTAATTATGCATCAACATACGTTCCTCTGATCTTAATTATTAGTTAAAGTAATTCATAATTTCTGGGTTTTTTTAACTCAAAATTAGGCATATTTTAATATGAATGAGGTTAATTGACAAAAAAAATGTAATGTCCGCAACACTGCTTTAAACTCCCATATTTAATATAGAGGCAACGTTTCGAAACGTTGCCTCTATATTAAATATGAGAGTTTAAAGCAGTGTTGCGGACATTGCATTTTTTTCGTTTATTGTACTTTAATTTGTCCTGCACCTGCCAGAAGGTGGGATGTGCACACAATTACTTTTATAAATTTTGATTGAGGTTTATTGACCATGAATTCCAAACATAAGTGTAAAACTAGCGGTGAAAAGTTGGAATGAATATGGCTTAGAAGATGTAACACAGAATTGGAAAATGTATACATATATACACATATATACATTACAGGCCAAAAGTTTGGACACACTTTCTCATTCAATGTGTTTCCTTTTTATTTTCATGACTATTTACATTGTAGATTCTCACTGAAGGCATCAAAACTATGAATGAACACATATGGAATTATGTACTTAACAAAAAAGTGTGAAATAACTGAAAACATGTTATTTTATTTTTAGATTCTTCAAAGTAGCCACCCTTTGCTTTTTTATTAATAAGGGAAATAATTCCACTAATTAACACTGACAAAGCACACCTGTGAAGGTAAAACCATTTCAGGTGACTACCTCATGAAGCTCATTGAGAGAACACCAAGGGTTTGCAGAGTTATCAAAAAAAGCAAAGGGTGGCTACTTTGAAGAATCTAAAATATAAGACATGTTTTCAGTTATTTCACACTTTTTTGTAAATAGTAAATAGTCATGAAAATAAAAAGGAAATGCATTGAATGAGAAAGTGTGTCCAAACTTTTGGCCTGTACTGTACACATATAGTATACTACTATGCTTTATAAAAACAGGCAAAACAGACCGGGTCAATTCTGACCCGGGAAGACAACACGTAAGGGTTAAGCTATTTCACAACAAGGCTTACGGCACTTTCATGGTTTCATTTTAAAAACATAAACACAAAATAATCACAAACAACTTCAAAAAGAGAACACATGAATAACTTCAAGGTACCCTCTTTTTATTTATTTATTCGTATTAATAGCATCATGCAGTATTTTTTATGTGACATTTTCTTGTGTTTTTACAAAATGTTGCGTATATTACACCAGTGTAACATTAAACAGGCCAGAGATGTAACCTATAAAAGTAAACGTCTTTTAGCTTCATTTTTTACAGCTGCTACTGAACCCTATGATGCTCTTTTGCCACCAGCTCAACAGTGTGGTTCCACCATTAATTTTCTCCGTAATGATTTTGATTATCAGCCATAATGTCCAAACCATACGAGCCAGACTGACCACGAGCTACGGGAATTCGAAACGAAGGTTTATGCTTCTGTGAAGAGCCAGAAGTCTGTATGAAATCAACCTTGTTTTAAGAAAAGACGAAGAGAAAGAGAAATACTACACTACCCACAATCCTAATGCTGCGTTCCAGGCAACCCGTAACTCGTGTTTTCACAACCTTCTCCCTGTGAAAGCGCCCTGGAACGACAGTCAAACCCGTAACTATGATTAACAGTGATAAATAGAAATAAATAGACATAAATAGGCAACGTAAAGTAACCTAGATAGCTAACGTCAACGTTAGGTAGCCGCTAGCTAACGCTAGCTAGAAGGGTTTGTGGTGACTTTGCCTGGAACGCTACCAACTCGTGAGTCGTGACTTGAAGTCGTAAGTTACGGGCTAAAAACTGTGTCTGGAACGCAGCATTAGTGTTAACAGCGACGTCTCTGATTGGTGGGACTCGCTGTTACCATGGAAATGTATTGCGAACCGCGAAACGGCTATAGCTAGCTGCTACCACTGAAGTTTCTGTACAAACACAGTCTTGTTCTCTTTTCTTTTCTTTTTTTTGCTGTTTTCAAAATGTTCTTTTGCGCCGAATAAATATGTTTTATGGTCACGATTCATCTCGTAGCTGTTTGGCTATTGTTCCCGGCTTATACATCTCTATATACCGTTAAACATCTCTATGTACCGGTAAACATCTCTATATACCGGTAAACATCTCTATATACCGGTAAACATCTCTATATACCGGTAAACATCTCCATATACCGGTAAACATCTCTATATACCGGTAAACATCTCTATATACCGGTAAACATCTCCATATACCGGTAAACATCTCCATATACCGGTAAACATCTCTATATACCGGTAAACATCTCCATATACCGGTAAAACATGCCGGTAAACATACCGGTAAACATTTTCTACAACGTCATTGGAGATATTTGAATGAGGAAAATCACTTCCGGAACCAGAGCCGTCACTGTTGAGCTCATGACCTCTTCTGAACGTGCTTAAACTTTGTATTCAAAATGACTTTCATTACAGCATGCAGGTCTGCTGAGGAGCACGCGCGTGTGTGCCTGTGTGAGTGTATGTATTGTGTGTGTGTGTGCGCGTGTGTGTGCGTTTTTCTGTGTTTGTGTGTGTGTGTGTGTGTGTGTGCGCGCGCGCGTGTTTTTCTGTGTGTGTATGTATTCGTGTGTGTGTGCGTGTTTTTCTGTGTGTGTATGTATTCGTGTGTGTGTGCGTGTTTTTCTGTGTATGTTTTTGTGTGTGTGTGTGCGCGTGTTTTTCTGTGTATGTTTTTGTGTGTGTGTGTGTGCGCGCGCGTTTTGTGTTTTGTGTGTGTGTGTGCCTGTTTTTCTGTGTAGGCTATGTTTTTGTGTGTGTGTGTGTGCGTGTGTTTTTCTGTGTATGTTTTGTGTGTGTGTGGGCGCACGCTCGCATGTTTTTTTTATGTATGTTTGTGTGTGTGTGATTCTGTTTTTCTGTGTATGTTTGTTGTGTGTGTGTGTGTGTGTGTGTGTGTGCGCGTGTTTTTTTTGTGTATGTTTTGGTGTGTGTGTATGTATTCGTGTGTTTGTGCGTGTTTGTATGTTTTGTGTGTCCGTGTGTGTGTGTGTGTATGTGTGTGCGTGCGTGCGCGTATGTATTCGTGTGTGTGTGCGTGTTTTTCTGTGTATGTTTTTGCGTGTGTGTATGTGCGTGTGTGCGTGCGCGTGTGTGATTTGCAGCAAGTTCTGTCAGACGTTGTGTGGCCCGAGGCGCAGCACGGAGAAAGCCCTGCGGTGTTTGCGTAGCAGCAGCCGGATCTTATCGTCGTCGGAGTCGGGGTCCAGAGGCTTGTTGTACTCCTCGTCCTCCACCTCGTGGTCCGAAGCGTCGCCGCCCGGGCCCGCGAGGCTGGCCTGCGTGGAGCTCGGCTCGGAGGCGCTCTTCTTCCGCCACTTGGTGCGTCGGTTCTGAAACCACACCTGAACACACAACGGGGGGGGATTTAACCAAGTACATTTACTAACGTAGCCTACTGTAGGCTACTTAAGTCCAAATGTTGAGCTACTTGTACTTTAACTTGAGTCTTTTCTTTTCATGCCACTTTCTACTTCTACTCCGCTACATTTCAGAGGGAAATATTGGACTTTTTACTCCACTACATTCATCTGTTACAGCTTTAGTTACTAGTTACTTTAGTTACTCCGCTACATTCATCTGTTCCAGCTTTAGTTACTAGTTACTTTAGTTACTCCACTACATTCATCTGTTACAGCTTTAGTTACTAGTTACTTTAGTTACTCCGCTACATTCATCCATTACAACTTTAGTTACTAGTTACTTTAGTTACTCCGCTACCTTCATCCGTTCCAGCTTTAGTTACTAGTTACTTTAGTTACTCCGCTACATTAATCTGTTCCAGCTTTAGTTACTAGTTACTTTAGTTACTCCACTACATTCATCTGTTCCAGCTTTAGTTACTAGTTACTTTAGTTACTCCGCTACATTCATCTGTTCCAGCTTTAGTTACTAGTTACTTTAGTTACTCCGCTACATTCATCCGTTACAGCTTTAGTTACTAGTTACTTTAGTTACTCCGCTACATTCATCTGTTCCAGCTTTAGTTACTAGTTACTTTAGTTACTCCGCTACATTCATCTGTTCCAGCTTTAGTTACTAGTTACTTTAGTTACTCCGCTACATTCATCTGTTACAGCTTTAGTTACTAGTTACTTTAGTTACTCCGCTACATTAATCTGTTACAGCTTTAGTTACTAGTTACTTTAGTTACTCCAGTACATTCATCTGTTACAGCTTTAGTTACTAGTTACTTTAGTTACCCTCTACATTCATCTGTTACAGCTTTAGTTACTAGTTACTTTAGTTAATCCGCTACATTCATCTGTTACAGCTTTAGTTACTAGTTACTTTAGTTACTCCGCACATTCATCTGTTACAGCTTTAGTTACTAGTTACTTTAGTTACTCCGCTACATTCATCTGTTACAGCTTTAGTTACTAGTTACTTTAGTTACTCCGCTACATTCATCTGTTACAGCTTTAGTTACTAGTTACTTTAGTTACTCCGCTACATTCATCTGTTACAGCTTTAGTTACTAGTTACTTTAGTTACTTCGCTACATTCATCTGTTCCAGCTTTAGTTACTAGTTACTTTAGTTACTCCTCTACATTCATCTGTTCCAGCTTTAGTTACTAGTTACTTTAGTTAATTCCGCTACATTCATCTGTTCCAGCTTTAGTTACTAGTTACTTTAGTTACTCCTGCTACATTCATCTGTTCCAGCTTTAGTTACTAGTTACTTTAGTTACTCCTCTACATTCATCTGTTCCAGCTTTAGTTACTAGTTACTTTAGTTACTCCGCTACATTCATCTGTTCCAGCTTTAGTTACTAGTTACTTTAGTTACTCCACTACATTCATCTGTTACAGCTTTAGTTACTAGTTACTTTAGTTACTCCTCTACATTCATCTGTTCCAGCTTTAGTTACTAGTTACTTTAGTTACTCCGCTACATTCATCTGTTCCAGCTTTAGTTACTAGTTACTTTAGTTACTCCGCTACATTCATCTGTTCCAGCTTTAGTTACTAGTTACTTTAGTTATCCATACATTATCTGTTCCAGCTTTAGTTACTAGTTACTTTAGTTACTCCGCTACATTCATCTGTTCCAGCTTTAGTTACTAGTTACTTTAGTTACTCTTCTACATTCATCTGTTCCAGCTTTAGTTACTAGTTACTTTAGTTACTCCGCTACATTCATCTGTTCCAGCTTTAGTTACTAGTTACTTTAGTTATTCCCGTACATTCATCTGTTCCAGCTTTAGTTACTAGTTACTTTAGTTACTCCGCTACATTCATCTGTTCCAGCTTTAGTTACTAGTTACTTTAGTTACTCCGCCATACATCTGTTACAGCTTTAGTTACTAGTTACTTTAGTTACTCCAGTACATTCATCTGTTCCAGCTTTAGTTACTAGTTACTTTAGTTATTCGCTTACATTCATCTGTTCCAGTTTACTAGTTACTTTAGTTACTCTAATTACATTCATCTGTTCCGCTTTAGTTACTAGTTACTTTAGTTACCTGTACATTCATCTGTTCCAGCTTTAGTTACTAGTTACTTTAGTTACTCCGCTACATTCATCTGTTCCAGCTTTAGTTACTGACTTTAGTTATCTATTACATTCATTGTTCCAGCTTTAGTTACTAGTTACTTTAGTTACTCCGCACATTCATCTGTTCCAGCTTAGTAGTTATTAGTTACTTCGCTATATTCACGTTACAGCTCTTCGCATACTCGCTACATTCATCTGTTCCAGCTTTAGTTACTAGTTACTTTAGTTACTCCGCTACATTCATCTGTTACAGCTTTAGTTACTAGTTACTTTAGTTACTCCACTACATTCATCTGTTACAGCTTTAGTTACTAGTTCTTTAGTTACTCCGCTACAGTTACTAGATACTTTAGTTACTCCACTACATTCATCTGTTACAGCTTTAGTTACTAGTTACTTTAGTTACTCCGCTACATTCATCTGTTCCAGCTTTTAGTTTACTAGTTACTTTAGTTACTCCTACATTCATCTGTTACAGCTTTAGTTACTAGTTACTTTAGTTACTCCACTACATTCATCTGTTACAGCTTTAGTTACTAGTTACTTTAGTTACTCCACTACATTCATCTGTTCCGGTTTTGTTACTAGTTTGCATTCTTTAGTCTCCACATCATCTGTTACAGCTTTAGTTACTAGTTACTTTAGTTACTCCGCTATTCATCTGTTACAGCTTTAGTTAATTACATTAGTTTACTACATGATCTGAATCCTACACTGTATACTGTGTTACTTTGGTTGATCGCTACATGCATCTGTGTGTGTAACTATGTGTGTGTGTGTGTGTGTGTGTGTGTGTGTGTGTGTGGTTTGTATGTGTGTGTGTGTGTGTGTGTTGTTATGTGTGTGTGTGTGTGTGTGTGTGTGAGGATTGTACAATTATTATAGGTTTTTATAATTATACAATTCCTCTCAAATTATAGTCCCAGTTCACTGGACAGAACACACATTGTGTGCTAAGAAATGGTGGCAAATTAATGGAAGAGTAATATACATGACCGTTTACTACTACACGTGGACTTAATCTTTCCATCATGTTGACTTATCGATGGAAAGATTAAGTCCACGTGTATATTGTACGAGGAATTGCAGTCTTTTAAGGTGAATACTGAGGTGGTGAGAATGTTTTTTGTGTCAGTGATATGTAGTGTTTGGAGCTACTGCGTGGTGGGTTGGGAAGGCTGGGATAACTGAGAAGGCCAGGATTGATAGAGTGACTTAAAGGGCTGGAAAAAGTATGCCTCTCTTTTATACCTCAGGCTATCAGACAGCACAACAAGCACTTTAAACATACATTTTTATAATTTCTGTACTGTAATTATGGTCTGTTGTATTGTATTTATGCTGTATTTTAGCTGTCTGTGTGTGTGTGTGTGTGTGTGTGTGTGTGTGTGTGTGTGTGTGTGTGTCTGTGTGTGTGTGTGTGTGTGATAGCACAGATTAGGAGTTTCAACTTGTTTTTCTTTCTGCACACTCTGAAAAAGTGACAAAAAAAAGTCAGAAAAAGTGACAAAAAACATCGGGAAAAGTGACAAACGTTGGAAAAAATGAAAAAAAATGTCGGAAAAAGTGACAAATAAGTCGGAAAAAGTGACAAAAATGTCGGAAAAAGTGACAAAAACGTCGGAAAAAGTGACAAAAACGGAAAAAGTGACACTTGTTTTTGGAAAAGCTTAAAAATAAGTCAAAGAAACGCAAGAAAATATTGACAGAAACTTCGAAAAAAGTGACAAAAATGTTGAAAAAACGACCAAAACGTTGGATTTCTTTTTACATTTTGACCCAGAAAAGCACAAAGTTGCTTGTTGGTGGACGGGGAAGAAGCCAGACGAGGGTTAAACCAGCTTTAGTGTGATGTGTGTACCTTGACTTGAGATTCGGTCATGCCCAGAGAATAAGCCAGCCTGGCTCGCTCCGGCCCGGCCAGGTACTTGGTCTGTTCGAAGGTTTTCTCCAGAGCGAATATCTGATGTCCGCTGAACGTCGGTCGGGTGTGTTTCTTCCTGCCTGACATGTCCGTCAGAGGACCGCTACCTGGAAAAATATATCAAAGGAGAACAAAATACTCAAGAAAAATACATTTCACTGGGATTTAGTGTTTCAGATCCTTACAGAAGAATCACATTTAGCTGAAATACAGTTTGATTATGAGACAACGTGCCTCTGACTCATCTTCATCCCCTCGTCAGAATCTCTTCGTCTGAATTGTGTGAATATTGTAGACGTTTAACCCTCGTGTTGTCTTCGGGTCAAATTTGACACGTTTAAAAAATAATTATAAAAGAAAGTATGGGACGTCGAAATCAGCGCCGGAAATGTAAAAAAACAGAAAAGAAAAAATGCAAAACGTTGGGAAAAGCAACAACAAAGATGGAAAAAAAAAAAGCCTCAAATGTCGGAAAAAGCACCCAAACATTAAAAAAGTGACAATAAAGTGACAGAAACGTAAGAAAAAGTGACAAAAACGTTAGAAAAAGTGACATAAAGTCAGAAAAAGTGACAAAAACGTATAAAAAAGGTCAGAAAAAAAAGAAGAAAAAGAAAAAGGACGAAAAATGAGAAAGAAGAAAGGAACAAAAGTGAACATAAAAGAAAGGGAAAATGAAAAGACAAATAAAAATATTGAGATAGGGACATCAGAAGTGTTTTTTTCATGGTTGTCGGGGAGACAACACAAGGGTTAATATAAACATTCATTTTAAAACAATTGAATGAGCAGAATTGTCCACATATTCTCCCAAAGTGACATTTCTTGATCGGACATTTGAAATGCCGCTCGTACTCATCGACCCCCGTGAGTTCGTGTTTTTTTTAGAAATAATATGACTAACATATCGAATAATATCTTGTAAAATCAAAGCATTAATCAGTGGAGTTCTTTATCAGGCCAGTATTACCTTCAGATTACCTACATCATTACGGCATATTTCACTTTTGTAAATAAAATATCTCCCTCATGAATGCGTTGCGTGTTCATTTATTGGCTGGTTCTATGGAGTCATTTTTGTGCCATTGAGTTCAAACTAAACTTCTTAAGTATAGCTTAGAGTTACACAAATATTTTGTTTGCAAGTTTTGCCTTTGAGATGAACAGCTTTATTGTTTTTTTTTTTTTTTTTTTTATTACGGTTTGTGCTTGTTTCTTTATATAACCCTACGGTGTGGTATTTTATATTAACCTTAGGCAGTTTTTAACGCGGTGTTTTTTAGCTGGGGCGTATTGCTTATTAACCTTCAGTAACGTTAGCTGGGCTGGTGGCTTTATATTAACCTTCAGTAACGTTAGCTGGGCTGGTTTTTTTATTTAGTGGGGGGGGGGGTGTTTTTTAACTGGGGGGGGGGGGGGGCTGGGGTGGGGGTGGTGGCTTTATATTAACCTTCAGTAACGTTAGCTGGGCTGGTGGCTTTATATTAACCTTCAGTAACGTTAGCTGGGCTGGTGGCTTTATATTAACCTTCTGTAACGTTAGCTGGGCTGGTGGCTTTATATTAACCTTCAGTAACGTTAGCTGGGCTGGTGGCTTTATATTAACCTTCAGTAACGTTAGCTGGGCTGGTAGCTTTATATTAACCTTCAGTAACGTTAGCTGGGCTGGTGGCTTTATATTAACCTTCAGTAACGTTAGCTGGGCTGGTGGCTTTAGATTAACCTTCAGTAACGTTAGCTGGGCCGGTAGCTTTATATTAACCTTCAGTAACGTTAGCTGGGCTGGTGGCTTTAGATTAACCTTCAGTAACGTTAGCTGGGCTGGTGGCTTTAGATTAACCTTCAGTAACGTTAGCTGGGCTGGTGGCTTTATATTAACCTTCAGTAACCTTAGCTGGGCCGGTAGCTTTATATTAACCTTCAGTAACGTTAGCTGGGCTGGTGGCTTTAGATTAACCTTCAGTAACGTTAGCTGGGCTGGTGGCTTTAGATTAACCTTCAGTAACGTTAGCTGGGCTGGTAGCTTTATATTAACCTTCAGTAACGTTAGCTGGGCTGGTGGCTTTAGATTAACCTTCAGTAACGTTAGCTGGGCTGGTGGCTGTTATGAATAACACATACTATCTGATATAATCTAAGCATTATTGAGTGTTTTAGAACAATACAAATTAAAGGTTTTTGGTCCAGTAAGTTTTAACGTTGGTGTGTGTTTCTCTGTCTTTTCTCTGGTGTCACGGTACGGTAATCTATATCATCTGGTGACACATCGCGAGAGACACGCACCGAGAGACGCTCTGAGAGTTAGTTAACAGAAAAATATCAGTAGATAGCTTCACTTTAAAATGCAACTCTCATTCTTTTTTTTAAGATTATTTTTTGGGCTTTTCATAATAACACAATGCCATACACCAGGGGTGTTTCTTACTTAGATTAACTCAGTGGGAAACCTGACAGTCTTTTGTTACCCACAATCCTTTTTAGGTCTGGTTGTACTCGGTTGTGGCCACTCTTTCACTCATTTGTCACTAGAGGGGCTTTCAGACAATCTGATTCAGCAGTGAAACTGTTAATAATGAGGAAGGTGATCTGTGGCCGCTGTTTTTTCCTCAGGTTACAGAATCTGTCAATAAAAAAACTCTGCTGCATTATTTTTTATTTTAAAATAAATGGCAAATGTATTGGCAGATGCATTCAAATGCTTTTTTTTTTTTTTTTTACTTATCTGAAATGTTTCAAAAAGTAAATAAAAATCCACCAATAATACAGCCCCCAGCCACACAGTAAGAGCCTCAAAGGAGCAGGCACAGAGCCGCATACGGCTTAAGAGCCACAGGTTCGCCACCCCTGCCATACACAGTCCTATATATATAAATATATATATACATATATATATATATATATATATATTTATATATATTTATCTTTATTTATCTTTAGTTTCTTTTTTTTTTACTGTTTATTTACTTTTTTTTTTACTTAAATCAAGGCTGAAGACCTATGTTTTTGATCTTGCCTTTCTTTAAATAACCTATTTTATCTGCTTTTAAAAGTTTAACTGTTTTAATGTTTTAGCTAACAGTACCTAATATTGCCTAACAGGGCTTAATAGTACCTAGAACAGTGCCTAACAGTGCATAGCACTGCCTACCTAACATTGCTTATACTGCACTGTAAATTTTATTCTTGTCTTTTATGTTTCTCTCAGTTTTTATTTTTTTATTTTTTTTATTCTTATACTGCACTGTAAATTTTATTCTTGACTTTGAATGTTTTTAAATTGTTTTTAATTGTTTTCTGAATGCTCTTCCATGTTTTATGTAAAGCACTTTGAATTGCCCTGTTGCTGAAATGTGCTATATAAATAAAGCTGCCTTGCCTTCCTATATTTAGCTAAACGTTTATTGTTATTGTTATTCTTATACTGTATTTTCTATACTGTATTTTTTAACCTTCTTTATTTTCTACGTGTTTTGTAAGCTGCTGAAATCTGCTGCTGGAAATCTAATTTCCTTGCGGGACTCATCCTAAAAGGATCAATAAAGAGAAGACTAAGTCTCTTCTGTCTTCAGTTTTTGACAGGACAGCTAGGTGAGAAAGAGAGAAGGAAGACATGCAGGAAATCGTCACAGGTCAGATTCGAACACTGTACCTCTGCGTCGAGGTATAAAACTCTCAGTATATGTGCGCCTGCTCTACCCACTGAACCAACCCGGCCACATGTCACTCTTTTTTAAATTGGTGCCTTTAATGTTCACTTCAATGTTGAATTTGTTCGCTAAAATAATGTTGGAATATGATTTCCTTTCATTTCTTTTCAATTCAACAAGCAGTTTGTTGTATTTTAGAAGAATACTGACGGTATCAGAGCTGAGAATGCGTAAATATTTGTTTTATTTATCGCAAGTTATGTCATTAATGTCGCAATGTTCATTGTTAACCCTTGTGTTGTCTTCGGGTCAGATTTGACCCGTTGTCTAAATGTCTATATCAGAAATAAGGGTTTCTCTTTAACTACCTAATTTGGATTCCCCAAAAAATAACACAGCTGATTCCATACATCGCATCTCGCAAGTAGCTACAACATAAGATCGGATCTCTACTTTCATTGAATTTTGGGTGTTTTGTTAAATTTTTTAGCATTTGGGAAAAAAAAGCTGATATATTTTGAGACCGTCTCCCGAGTGAACGTCGACCCTTCTTTAATATTAGTCTAAATAATTCATAATTTCAGCTTTTTTTAACTCAAGAATTAGGTATAATTTCCTATAAATGAGATTTTTTATTGACCATGAATTCCAAAAATAAGTAATAAGTGTAAAACTAGTTATGAGTTGGTGTTGGTGGTGTTTATACATGGTAGTGAAAAGAAGCATTAAACGTCAAAAAAGCGCCAAAAAAACATTGAATAAAACGCCAAAAGTGTAAAAAAAAACATCAGAAAAAGTGTTGAATTTTCAGTTTTGACCGGGCGGACGATGCACGGTCGAATAGAAGACAACGAAAGGGTTACCGTGTATTTTCCTCATGTCGTGCAGCACTCATTTCTCTATCTTTTCTCATCAGATTGAATCTGAAAACACTGTAAGGTACGGCAGCACGACATGAGGAAAATAATATGTAATTGTGATTATTTTGACTGATATTGCGATTGCGATAGGATTCACGATATTGGAGGGAATGATCATGTTTGTGTCATTATTCTAATTTTCACTGACAAATTAAAAGTCAAACAATGTAAATGATTATAGTGTGATTAATGTGTGGATCTGGACCAAACAAAGGTGTTTCTGTAGTGTGTAGGATAGGGTTTGAAGGCCAGGACATATGTTGCCTTTAACAAATGTTGCGCCCCCCTCTTGCACTAGTCTATATTGGGATTTCGATACCATTTTGATTAATTGTGCAGCCCTACTCTAGGGTAACCAGCTTGTTGAGGGACGTTGTAACGTGTCGACTTGCTGCGTGTTGAGTCACTTTAAGGTCACCGATACCAACCGGCGCAATAAACATTTCGCGAAAGACACTCTGAGATTTTTTTGTGTCAGTTATAAGAAAAATTCAGCAGAAAGCTGCTCTTTAAAATGTAAATGTCATTCTTTTTCTTTTTAGTGGTGCCTTTTATGTTCAATTCAATGTTGAATTTGTTCAATAAAAGAATACATTATTTCCTTATTATTTGTTTTAAACTCAACAAGCAATTTGTTGCATTTTAGCCGAATACCGAAAGCAGCAGAACTGGGAACACTTAAATATCTGTTTTATTTATCGCAAGTTATACATCGTTATCGCGATATTCAACAACGGTACGGCACATTCGTGCAGCCCCAGCGTATCTGTATCTTTTCCGATCGGATTGAATGTAAAACGCTGGCGTCGCTGTGAGGTAACCCGTCTCGTCGAGGGGAAGTTGTAACGTGTCGACTCGCTGGACGTTGAGTCCGTGCTGCGGATGTTTTAAAGACTCACTGTTGCTGCACTGCTGCCTCCCGGCTCTCCAGTCGCAGCCGCTCTCCGCCCAGCAGCTCACGCTGCGACCCTTCATCGGGCACTCGGCGCCGGGCTTGGAGAACCCGCCCAGAGACGAGCTGTAGTCCCGGTTATTATAGTACATGGACGTGCCCGTGACGGAGGGGCTGAACCCTCCCACGGTGGAGTATCCGGACAGCAGCGTGGTGGTGCCCGCCGAGCCCATGCCCATCATGGAGCGGCTCAGGATGTCGCTGATGCCGTGCGGCGTCCCCGCTGCTTGCAGCTGGCTGTTCAGGCCCGGGTTGAGCTTGTAGAAAGAGTTGGCCACCGAGTACTGGCACACCGGGGCCTTGAGCTCCGAGGGGAACTGGTTCAGGCTGTTGTTGAACAGGAAAGACCCCTGGATGTTTGGATCCATGGGGAGTACTTTTTTGAACTCTGCCTGCAGGTCTCAGCAACGCATCCAGTAAGATCCAGGCAGAGAAAAGACCTCCTGATGGGCCCCAAAAAAAGAAGCTCGTCTCTCACCCCACAGGCGATCACAGCCGCCGTCCGCAGATATTCAAATACTTAAGAGCAACTAAAAGCAATTTTAACAAAGTCCTAAGCGTTTGCCGAAGTTGCTGTCATCAGAAAAAGCAGATAAACTCTTTTCTCAGCCACATGCAGGCGATGCCTCAGATCTGGGATTTACAACCTCCGGGCCCCCCCAGATATTTAAATACCTTAAAAGCACTAAAAGCAATTTTTACAAGTTCCTTTCCGTTTGCCAAAGTTGCTACCACACACACAGAAAAAAAAGGCAGATCAACTCTTCACTCTCGCCCTGCACCTCTTCTCAGCCACAGTGCGGTGTGCGATAATCCCATATCTGACGTCTGGGACGAGCCCTCCGGACACAGGGTTTCTCCCGAAGACACGTGTGCGTCCTGCCGGCTCTCTGCTCACAAGTCATAAATAAGCAGCAGTATGTGGGAATGGAGTGGCACCTTTTGATAAAGATAGGCCACATTAGAATGCAGCGTCTCTATTGGCTCCCCCCTCGCAGAGAGCCAAGCCTTTTTGTTATTGGAAGGCAGCAGATTAATAGTGTTTTGAACAGGTGGAGTGGGAACAAGTGGATTTTTTGATGGCCTGCCATGTTCAGAGGCAGCTGAGCCTGGAGCACACAGAGGGGGGGAGAACAAGCTCCGTTTCCTGGATTATTTCTGGAGGAAATGTAGATTTGAAACAAAACCTTATATTGTTGTTTTGCACGTAACGAAAATGACACAAAAATCTAAAGACTACAAAATCTACGCATCAGTTTATCAGTCTGTTAAATCCGCAACTCAGTGCGATCCATACATTTCTAAGCTTTAAATAGCCTTTATATAACAAGTTGTCTGAAATGTGATGTCTAAATATGCAAATGAGGCATTGCCGTGTTAAATATGCGCTCATTTGCATACATTTCCGGAAACATAAACGTGTGAACATTGGATAAAGCCA
>NC_053117.1:38329571-38349571 GCF_010015445.1 Perca fluviatilis | reverse complement strand
CCATGTACAGTACAGGCCAAAAGTTTGGACACACCTTCTCATTCAATGTGTTTCTTTATTTTCATGACTATTTACATTGTAGATTCTCACTGAAGGCATCAAAACTATGAATGAACACATATGGAATTATGTACTTAACAAAAAAGTGTGAAATAACTGAAAACATGTCTTATATTTTAGATTCCTCAAAGTAGCCACATTTGCTTTTTTTGATAACTCTGCAAACCCTTGGTGTTCTCTCAATGAGCTTCATGAGGTAGTCACCTGAAATGGTTTTACCTTCACAGGTGTGCTTTGTCAGGGTTAATTAGTGGAAGTTTTTCCCTTATTAATAAAAAAGCAAAGAGTGGCTACTTTGAAGAATCTAAAATATAAGACATGTTTTCAGTTATTTCACACTTTTTTGTTAAGTACATAATTCCATATGTGTTCATTCATAGTTTTGATGCCTTCAGTGAGAATCTACAATGTAAATAGTCATGAAAATAAAAAGGAAACGCATTGAATGAGAAGGTGTGTCCAAACTTTTGGCCTGTACTGTACACACTGTTGTTCTAAATCTAAAGCTCTTTAGTCTTTCATAGGTTTATATATCTACATTTACAATGTTCTAGAGAGAAAGTCATCTGCTGAGAGTGGTTGAAAAGTGCACTGTAAAAAACAATATATTTAACAAAATATTTATTGGGCAAAACATTACATTTGTAAGAGTAGCTCAGTGTTGTATACAGTAGCATGACACAAGAAAACATAGTACAAACATATGTAAACCAAAGGTATCATTTTTAGAATAAAGAATATGTGTGTGTGTGTGTCTGTGTGTGTGTGTGTGTGTGTGTGTGTGTGTGTGTGTGTCTGAGATAGCACAGATTAAAAGTTTCAACTTGTTTTTCTTTCTGCACTTTTATGCAGGTCAACTTTATTTCTGATTCACCTTTCAAAACCAGATCTTTATCACACGATAAACAAACAGGGGAATGTTCAAACATAAAGAGAAGAAAACTAATGTGAAAATAGAAACTAGAGCTGCAACTAACAATGTTTTTCATCGCTGATTATTTTCTGGATGAATGGATGAGTTGTTTTGGTCTCTAAAATGTCAGAAAATGGTGAAAAATGTGGATCAGTGTTTCCCAAAAAAGCCCAAGATGACGTCCTCAAATGTCTCGTTTTGTCCACAACTCAAAAGATCTTCAGTTTACTGTCCAAGAGGAGAGAAGAGACTAGAACAATATTCACATTTAACAAGCTGGAATATGAGAATTTTGACTGAAACTGATTACAGTTTTTTCCAACTGCTATACACACGTTTTCAAAACGATGTCTCCTTTTTTCAAAACTCTACACACAATTCCCAAAACTGCACACACAAAATGCAAAATGCCTCACATCTCCTTCAAAATGAAACACTGCATTCAAAATACCAAAAACACATCTCAAAATGAAGCATTTGCATCAAATGGCAAACACTTTTTTCATAATAGTACATTTTTGGATATACCATGTACACACTGTTGTTCTAAATCTAAAGCTCTTTTGTCTTTCATAGGTTTATATATCTACATTTACAATGTTCTAGAGAGAAAGTCATCTGCTGAGAGTGGTTGAAAAGTGTACTGTAAAAAACAATGTAATGTTACAGTAAAACAGAAAATACTTATTGGGCAAAACATTACATTTGTAAGAGTTGCGCAGAGTTGTATACAGTAGCATGAAACAAGAAAACATAGTACAAACATATGTAAAGCAAAGGTATCATTTTTAGAATAAAGAATATGTGTATGTGTGTGTGTGTATTGTGTGTGTTTGTGTGTGTTTGTGTGTGTATTGTGTGTGTATTGTGTGTGTTTGTGTGTGTTTGTGTGTCAGAGATTGTATGCAAAAATAATTCTATTCAAAAGTCATTAGATAGTTGCATGCAGTATGGACGCCACTGTAAAGCTACTCAAGATGGGCTTCTCTCATTGGTCAATCCGTGGTTGATCACATGATGAATAAGTGTGGCCTTGATCTCATCAGAGATGGCTCTCCTTCTTACTCTTCTTCCCTCCTCCTCCTCCTCCTCATTGTTGTCCTGTCTCTCCCTCCTCCTCCCCTTGCTCTCTGTCTATTGTTGGCATCCATTGTTCCAAACAGGTAATCTGACCTTTGACCTATGTATAAGCCTATACTAAAGCAATGATTGGTTAGTGTTCAGTTATGACATAATGTGTTTGCACATGTGAGGAGTGTGTGTGTGCCCTGGTAAATAAGTGTAGCATTTTGATTGGTTGTGTTTAGAAATGGAAAGCAAGTCACTTCTTGTTAGATTTTTGTGTCTTAGGTAGAGAATTGTGTTTAATGTTTTGAAAAAAGTGTTTTATGCAATTGAAAGCTGAGTGAAAGGCTGAGAAATAGCTTATGGTTTTGGAGATTTGCTGTGTAGTTTAGCACTTTGAGTGAGATGTTTCAAAAATCGTGTGACATGAAAATATTTTGTGTGTAAGCAGTTGGAAAAAACTGTAAATGTTTATCAAAACAGTTGCAGATCAAGTTAATAGTTGACAGCTAATGGATCTAATCTTTGCAGCTGTAGTTTAACATATTCCTGCTCTACGTTTAACACGTTGAAACATGTCTGATAACTGCAGAGGGTTTTTTTCTGGTGACAGGAAGGTGGTTTGTCCGGAGGACAGGCATGTAACAGTTAGTCATTGTAGAGAGAGAGAGAGAGAGAGAGAGAGAGAGAGTTAGTAACTTTCCAAGAGAAGTGATGTCATTTGGGATTTCCGTTCATGGCATTATCCTGTCTCATGATCGGAGCTGCCAGCCAATGAGAGCTTAAAGAAACGAGCATGTGCGTCCCGTAGAGGGCGACAATGCTCGGCACACACTGGTGGATGATTAACCAGCAAGGAGAGCGGAAAGTTTTGAGTCTGGAGCTTTTGTGTGTGGTTTTTTGTCTCTTCCCCCTAACACCCACCAAAAAAAAATCCCTGGCCAGGCAGGTTTTTTTTAGTTGGTATCCAAACTTCCCCCCTTAAAAACCCAAAAAAAAAAAAACCACCCCCCCACAAACAAAGTCTGGGTGGTTTTCCATGAGATATTGAGTAAGGGGACTTCAGTGTTTCACTAAAAGGAAGGTCATATTGCAGCAGAAGCGTGAAGTCAGATCACTTCTGATCACTTCTCACATCTGATTAAATGGGGAAAACCCAATCAAACCACTATTCTAAATGTTATATGTACATATATATATGTATATATATTCAACAACACAAACTACAGCCTCTAAAATGATCATAAGACTAAAACTTTCTTTTTTATATATATATATATATATATATATATAAATTTTGCATTTCACAAGAAATCCCAGATGAAAGTTCATTTTACAGTTATGCACAATTTTTCTATGCTCACCCAGCCCCCACCCTCCCAGTGATGCTCAAAGCAAACACACAAAAAAGGATATACATATATATATATATACATACACACACACGCCCACACACACCCACATACATATACTGATACATAAACATAGACATACCGTACACACTTACATACATAAAAACTAAAAACAGTAGAGCTGTCGTATTAGACTGCATGTTCAGCTTGTCACCCATGAGTAAAAGGCTTGGGTGTGTGTGTGTCTGTGTGTGTGTGTGTGTGTGTGTGTGTGTGTGTGTGTGTGTGTGTGTGTGTGTGTGTGTGTGTGTGTGTGTGTGTGTGTGTGTGTGTGTGTGTGTGTGTGTGTGAGGTGATGTTTAGTCGCCGTTGGGTGAAAACCTCACATGTCCTAAACTGTTGTTTTTCAGGGTATATACTTCCTATACTCCTACTGATTGCTAGGAAAATCATAACTGTAAGTTGGAGGACAGCACCTTCACCGACAAATATCCAATAACACTGAAACAAGTCGATGTAGTACGAGTACTTCACTAGTACTTCACCCCTATTTACAATTTTTTATCCCGATTGCTAAGATAAGATACACTTCTTGAGAGCCTCACCCATTTTCTCAAAACTGTAAACACAAAACCACATTCTCAAACTACATTCACCAAACATCTGACCCTGCTGGCAAAAAATAACATTTTTTGCATTCAAACTGTGTGATGATTTCTTCTGGCTGGATGATCCAAAAGAAAGTGAGTTGTCCTTTAGAGAAAGGATCCTTTTCTGTAGCAGATTTTATTTGGTGTCTTCTACATCCACGAGGGTTGGGCACTTTGCGTACATGACACAGAAATAAAGAATCAATCAATCAAAAAATACCTGCAGCTTCAAATACAGGAAACACAACATGAAGACAAATTACAGTTAGTGAGTGAGTGAGTGAGTGAGTGTAAAGTTGGGCATTTCCTACATATCATAAACATGTTTGCCTTCACAAGACCATGACTAATACTGAAAGCGATACTGGTCGGCATCGGAGCAAAGATCACACAGTCAGTCAATCAGTTTTTATTTGACACCGACACATGGAATCTTACACGGTATAATTCCTGTAAAACGCTTCAACATTAAACAATGTTTCATCATCACGTGTTGCCATTCCTGCTGTCCAGGTTTGAACAGAAACTTAAAGAGAGAAATGCTGGCCTCCTTCCCTTCCACCCTTCAATTAACTCAAGGTAACTTTCCAAAATTTAGATCCTCCCTCCCTCCTTCCCTCCTCTGTCCCTCACTTCCTCCCTCACTCCTCCTCCTTTTGGCTACCATGTGATGTAGGAGGGGATGTTTGTGTTTTGAAAGCACATGTGCTCCGTGTTTTAAAGGCTGCCGACTCTCCTGCTTCATGACCAATGAACCTGAGAAACAGACGTGAACACATCTTCTCTCGAGACACGAAGGAAAGCTCGTTCTGCTTCTGCAAGATGGTGAAGGAGAGCAGCAACGGGAACTCTGGTGAGACTTTTATTCTAACCCTAACCCTAACCCTCTTTTTCTTCTTCTTACAGAGAACTTGATAAAACTTATTAATCATTATACTGAAATAAGTTAATACAAATTCAGTTGCAATTTTACATTCCAGTGACACAAAAGTTAGTGAAAGAAATCTTTGTGCAAACATAACTTTATATTTAGTGATGTAAAGAGTGACGTGAAGCAGATAAAAGGTGAGCTTGTCACTGATGAGTAAACGAGTTTAGCTGCTTAATGCTGCACGTGTGTGAGTCACAGCCGCAAATATACACCCTTGTGTGTGTGTTATCGTTTACTGCAACTCTAATTCAATTCAGAAACTTTATTAATCCCATTTATTGATTATAATTTATCTATTAATGTATGCATATGTATGTGTATATTCATCTATTTTGTGATTTATTTTTTCAGATTTTTCATTATTATAATTTTTTGTCTTTCTTATTAAAAAAAGAAAGGGGGAAAATGGTTATTGGCATTGTACTGATCCGTAAAACTTATGTGTTCTGAAACACTAAATTCTGTTAGTTCTAAACACATATATATATATATATATATATATATATATATATATATATATATATATATATATATATATATATATATAAACTGTATTAATGTACCAATAATGTACCAATAAATGGGCAATTCATCTGCAGCTTCCCAGTCCGTACAGTCGGTACAAACAGTCACCAAACAATAGTTTAAAAAAAGGTATGCGGACAGTTTAACCCTTGTGTTGTCTCCCCGTCAACCATGACAAAAACACTTTTGTTGTCCTTATCGCAATGTTTCAGTCACGTTTCTCAAAGTTTTGTATTTTACATTTTAGATTTTTTTTTTTTCATTGTTTTGGTCACTTTTTTCAACATTTTAATCGTTTTTTTTGAAATTTTTTCCCGCAATGTTTTTTTCACTTTTTTAATGTTTTGGGTGCTTTTTCGCCTTTTTTGACAGGACAGCTAGGTGAGAAAGGGGGAAGAGAGAGAGAGAGAGAGAGAGAGAGAGAGAGAGAGAGGGGGGGGGAAGACATGCAGGAAATCGTCACAGGTCAGATTCGAACACTGGACCTCTGTGTCGAGGCATAAACCTCTCAGTACATGTGCGCCTGCTCTACCACTGTACCAACCTGGCCACGGTTTTGACCGTTTTTATAATCTTTTTTAACATTTTGTCTTGTTTTTTTTGTTTTTTTTTTCTCTGCACTTTCTCGCCGTCCCCATATTTTCTGATATTAAAAAAAACGTTGAAAACGGGTCAAATTCGAGCCGAGGACAACACAAGGGTTAAAAAAAATTCTAAAATCATCAGAGAAGATGTGGTCTGGTCGCCTTTCTCAGCTTCCTGTTTCTCCTAAACGGAGCACAAAGTCCTTCTGCTGAGCTTCAATAATCTTTGTAACAAACCTTTCTTTGTTTTTTACTACTGGTCCTTCACAGACAGCCAGACACTCAGCAGCCTGCAGATAACAGAGAAATGTTATGATTGGAAACAATGTTCATGTTTGCATGAATGTCAAACCTCCTCCTGCTCCTGAAACGAGAGCACCTGTGCTACTTTCATTATTACTTGTTTACAGTTTAATCTCCTGATGTATCATCTATAAACTTTACCGCTGTAGTAAATCAACGTCCTGTGACTACAGCTCGAGGGTTAAGATATGACTCTTTATCGGTTTATTACGGTAAATTCTGTCACAGTTGTTAACAAACGGCAGCTGGATGATGAGAGGAAGGATATAGCTTTCTCACTTCCAGTCTGGGCCTATTCGCCTGGGTAGCTCACCTTGTAGAGCAGCCGCCCACCTATAGAGGTTAAGTCCTTAGCGCAGCGGCCACAGGTTCGACTCCGCCCTACAGCCCTTTGCTGCATGTCGCTCCCCCTCTTTCATGTCTTCAGCTGTCCTATATAAATAAAGGCCTATAATGCCACCCAAAAAACTTATCTTTTTACAGTTTGGGCCTCATAAAAAGTCAGATATTGTACGTTTGTATCCGCAGAAAGACTGATAATGGTTCAACAGCAGTCTTTCTGCGAATACAAATGTGCAATATCTGACTTTTTTTACTATTGTATTTATAAAATGTATTGTTTTTATTCTGTGTCTTTTGCCTTTATAAGGGTACTTGTCATTTTATTTGTGTATCACTGAGGGTGAGCTGCAGAAAAATTGTCATTGGACAGCTGCTGTCCAGTGACAATAAAACGTTTTCTATTCTATTCTATAAAGTCCCAAAAAAGTCAGAAAAAAACTCCTTAGCCATCGAAGAAAAAAGTTTTTTAAAAAAGCGCTGGAAAAAGCACCAAAAACATCAGAAAAAGTGGCCAAAAACATTTTTAAAAAGCACCTAAAGCATAAAAAAAGCGACCTAAAACGTCAGAAACATCATCAGAAACGTCATAAAAAAAAAAAAAAAAAGTTGAGTTGGACACGTGAGCTCTAAAGTGAAAGCATGCTTGCTACTTTCATTCTGACTTGTTTACAGTTTAACCTTGTGTTTAAAGGAATACCATTTAACTTTTCCCTCTTCGGTCCCCCTACAGGTTGTCTCAATGGAACTACAGCCTACTACTGTAGTTCCAATTAACTAATCTCTAATCAACTTTACTACACTGTAGTAAAGCAATGATTATTAACATCCTGTATATACAGATAAAATATTGTCAGTGTTGTCATAAAGTTACCTCGAGGTGGAAGATACGAGGGTTAAAGGAACACACCGACTTATTGGGAATTTAGCTTATTCACCGTAACCCCCAGAGTTAGACAAGTCCATACATACCCTTCTCATCTCAGTGCGTGCTGTAACGCTGTCTGACGGTTCCAGCAGCATCAGGCCATCACAGAACAGGCAGGTGACTGGTTCCAGTAATCCTACTGCTCCGAATAAGTGACAAAATAACACCAACATGTTCCTATTTACATGTTGTGATTTGTAGAGTCACAGCGTGTACAAAAAACAACGTAACATGAGACACAGCCATCTTTTAACCAGTAAACAAACCGGGAACTATATTCTCAGGCGGAAGAATATAGTACTTGGGCGGAATGATATGCTCGCAGCAAGCCTGTCTGAGAATATAGTTCCCAGTTTGTTTACTGGTTAGAAGATGGCTGTGTCTCATGTTACGTTGTTTTTTGTACACGCTGTGACTCTAAATCACAACATGTAAACAGGAACATGTTGGTGTTATTTTGTCACTTATTCGGAGCAGTAGGCTAGTTGGAACCAGTTACCTGCAGGATCTGTGCTAGGCTAAGCTAACGCTGGAGCCATCAGACAGCGTTACAGCACGCACTGATTTGAGAAGGGTATGTATGGACTTGTCCAACTCTGGGGGTTACGGTGAATAAGCTAAACTCCCAATAAGTCTTTAAGATATGACTCTTTATGATGAGATATTCTGTCACATGTTGTTGACAAACAGCAGCTAGATGATGAGATGAAACGTATTCACTCCGATGGCTTCTGCCAAGTCCTCTCCTAACCTCCTCTTACTGCTCTTTAATCTAATTTTAATCAGTTTCTTTCCTAAAAGTTATGCACCTTCTATTTCTTTAACGTTGGTTATCCGTATCGTGGCGGCTATTTAACCATCTGCCTCGACTGGAAAGCACTTTAGGTCAACTTCTGTCACTTGACTCATAGTCCGGCGTTCTGCACACCGGGCTCACACATCAACATGTATTATCAGTTACTGCATCCTTGTTATGATTGGAAACCATCCTATCTATCTTTACAGGAATTACTTCACATGTTCCTCCAAAGTGAAAGCATGCTTGCTACTTTCATTCTGACTTGTTTACAGTTTTACCAGTTTAAGTCTGTAATACACTTTATTACACTGTAGTAAAGCAATGATAACATCTCAATCATAACATCCTGTGTGGTCAAAAAGTTACCTCAAGGGTAAAGCTGTTAAGAAATTACTCTTTATCATGAGTTGTTTAATTATAATTTTTTTACGATGCAGTGGATTTATTGCAGGTCAACGTTGGATACAGTCCGCACTGGTTCATACAGGCGATATTATTATTTGTCCCGTTCACAGCTCATCCCACACATTCTTCCCTCCGACTCCTTAAATGTTTCCCAACTGCTCCTGAAAGACGCTGCGATCCTGAATCTAAGCTTCTTATTCTTGCCTTCCACCTTCTTGTAAAAATACAATACTTTTTCATATTAAAATACAGTTTGTAGCTTCAATTTTACACAAAATGTGGTGTATTTAGGGGTCTTTTTAATGTTTAATAATGAGGAATATTTACACCTGTAAAAAAAATATTTCCTCTATTCACTCATTTTATTTAATTTAAGAAATGTGTTTACAGTATTAAACTTGAATGCAGTTTAATCTATTAAATAGAAGATCAATATTTATGAAATTATGATACATTACTGAATATATTTTAACAGTTTAAAAATAAATCTGCAAAAAAAATAAAGAAAATAATGTTTATTCACAGTCACAGTGACAGTTACAGTTTTTAAATCAATTTCTTTATTGAGTTTTGGCACTCACAGATAGTACATAAACGTTTAACAGGTCAAATGTTTCCGTGTTTAAAAAAAATACCAGACAAAATCTGTAAAAATATAACGTAATGATTTTGTAAAATGCAGTTATTTTTAACAGTGTGTGTCTTTGTTTTGTCTTTGCAGATGTTGGGTCGGATGCGCCTCCCAGGTGCAGCCTGTCCTGCCTCGGTCCTCTGACCTTCCACCCTCGGGCCACGGGCGACCAGGTGCGCCTGAGCCAAGGGTGCCGCCTCGCCGAGAGGACGGGCGCCACGTTCAAGAACGGCCTGGTGTTCAGCAGCCGCCCGATGAAGACCCAGGAGAGGCTCCGTCTCCGGGTGGAGAAAGATTCGCACAACTGGCACGGCGCCCTGCGCGTGGGCTTCACCAACGTGCCGCCCACGGCCAGATCTCTGCCGCTGCCCGTCATGGCCATCCCCAACCTCACCGACGAACCGGGCCACTGGGCTGTTCCTGTGCCAGAATCCCACTGCCAGGTACGGGTGCAGCGCTACGTCCATCTGAAGCCATGTGTCGATTCAATTACATTTTATTTATGCTGTCAAATCACAACAGGGGCCCTATCTAATAACGCAGCATTTCATTGTTATTTTAACACCATTTTGGTGGCATAGTGCTCGTGCCATATATGATCTCCTCACGAGCTTTCACTTAACGCACGAGCAGATCAGTTTCTTCTCCTGAAAATCTCTCCGCCATCATAATAGCAATGGCGCCTGGCCATGGGCCTCTGCATCGCCTCGTATCGGTCGCAGGCCCCTGAATTGAATCAAATCGGAATTGCATCGTGGCAGACTTTGTGATATCAGTAAATATCGTATCGTTGTCCAAAATATGGTGATTAAAAGGTGTGATTTACCCCCCTACTTGTCAGGTGGGTTCGGAGCTGCAGTTCTGGGTCTCTCACGGAGGCTCCGTGTACGTCTCCAGCAGCAACACCGAGGCGCAGAAGGTGCTGTCGGGGGTGGACCTCAGCCGGCCGCTGTGGGCCATGATCGACGTCTACGGGCAGACGCGCTCCATTTTTCTCCTGGGTAGGTGCTCTATAAATAACAATGAGTGCATGTTTTGCTGTGCAACGTTTAAAGTGCAGCCGGTTTTTCTCGTTCTGGTTCATTTCACATGACAATGCCGAGAGATTGTTTGAATAAGAGCTGCAAAGATGATTTGAATAGTTGTCAGCTGTTAAATGAATCGCCAACTGTTTTGATAGCTTGAGTCATTCTTTTAGAGAAAAAAAAAGGAAAGATCCTCTGATTCCAGCTTGTTAAATGTGAATATTGTTCTAGTTTCTTCTCTCCTCTGTGACAGTAAACTGAATATCTTTGAGTTTTGTACAAAACAAGACATTTGAGGACGTTATCTTAGGCTTTTTGGGAAACACTGATCCACATTTTTCACAATTTTCTGACATTTTATAGACCGAACAACTAATCGATTAATTGAGAAAATAATCAACAGATTAATCGACGATGAAAATAATTGTTAGTTGCAGCGCTGGTTTAAATGTTATGAAAAATAAATGATTTAATGCCTCTACTCTTTGCTGCAGGCTCAGAGAAAAGGGATCTGCTTCGCACCAGACGGTCCTGTCCTGCACCTGAACGCCTCACCTCGCCTGACGTTGACAACCACTACAGTTTGTCTCGAGTCTCGAGGCTCTGTGGAAACAGCGATGAATGCATCTCCCTTCTGGAAGTCCCAGCAGGTAAGAAAGAGTCCATCCGACCAAATAGTCTGATTTTAGTGTTTTGTAGAGACTGGCCTTCCCCGAAAAACGCTTAATTAGTTTGTTCAAGCAGCAATTCTGACCTATATTTACGTTTCTAGTGGCGGCGCCCTCTATTGGCCGTAGTAGTTTTAACGGAGCGCAGCAGTCAAACAACCTCAGGACTTTCCCCCGGGAGAATAAAAAAAGTTTATTTTCTTAACAGAACAAACAAATGTTGTCACGTCAACTTCTGTCACTTTCTTCAACTTCATAAAAAGACGCTCTGAGCTGCAGAAAAAAGCCGGCGGTGGCGTTTAACCCTCGTGTTGTCTTCCCGTCAACCATGAAAACAATGTCCCTATATCAATGTGTTTTTCAAAGTTTTGTATTTTACATTTTAGTGTTTTTTTCTCTCCATTGTTTTGGTCACTTTTTTCAACATTTTAATAGCTTTTTCTGACGTTTTTTTATGCTTTTTTTTGTCACTTTTTCAATATTTTGGGTGCTTATTTTTGACTTTTTGACACATTTTTTTGCTTTATTTAACATTTGGTCGTGTTTTTTTTTTTTTTACATTGTCGGCCCTTTATCGACGTCCCATATTTTCTGATATAAAAAAATGTTGAAAACTGGTCAACCCGAGGACAACATGAGGGTTAAAAAAGGGTCCGGACTTTTTTGAAAACACGGTCTAGCCTACTCCGTAGGATTATAATGTAAAACAGATGCTGGCAGCTTTAAAAAAGACGCCAAGTGTGAACATAGTCTTACTGCTATTCTCTAAGTATTTCATATCTGGATTAAAACATATGAAGCCCTCCGCACCAAGTTGTGACTGGGTTTCCTAATCCAAACAGAGATGGTAGCCTTAAATTACAAACATGCTTTACTTTGTATCATCTGAACCAAGATTTATAAAACGTTGTATCACAAGCCGTTTGGTTAGGTTTTAGGCATATTAAACTGGGCTTACAATAATGTGTAGGCGACCTAAAGCCTTTATATACATCTTTTTTTGCGTAGAATACCAAGCTATTAAAACAGTAATTGTTGGCATGATTCTATAAATCATCTTTTAATGTTAAACCTACACGTGGCACAAGAATCTTAGGATTACTATCTTAGTGACTACCTCACCTATAGGCCAGTGAGTATATCATCAGTGGGGATTTATATTTGCTAATAATATGTTAGAATTATGTTAAGACATTTTAAAACTTTTTGACAACAATTTGGAGGCCCCCCTGCAGTGACTCTGAGTACCCCCCTAGGGGTCCCGGACCCCCTGTTGAAGATCCCTGGTTTAGAGAGAAACTATCTGTGATGTCAGTCTTGTAACTGTGATGTTTGTGTCTGATGGCAGGTGGAGGCTGCGTGTCGGACTGTGTGGTGTGCATGGAGAAACAGGCCAGGATCACGCTGCCTTGCGGCCACCTCTGTTTGTGTAACGCATGCGCCTCCAGAGTCGTGGAGGACTTTGGCACGTGCCCGCTGTGCCGACACCAGATCAGAGCTCCGTCGGGGGAGAGGAGGTGATGTCGCTGGGCCGCTCTGAGCTCCGAGACACTCGGCAGGAATCACCAGAAAACAAGCTACCACTGACTGTAACGCAGGAAACACTTTGAGGAGCAGCGACTTAACGAGTCCTGGTTGCCGCAGCGATTGATGTGTGTGTGTGTGTGTATATATATATATATATATATATATATATATATATATATATATATATGTGTATGTATGTATGTATATATGTATATATGTATGTATATATATGTGTTTATAAATGTACAATGGGAGAGTTATAAATTGAACATGTTGGTAACAGTAAGATATTGTAGAACAGCATTTTATCAGCAACATGTTTTCCATGTTTCATAGTTTTGGCATTTCTTTCGCATGGACATCCAAAAGTCTTTTTCTATAAGTCGTTCTGGTCGTAACGGGGACAGATGTCCTTCTCAAGACTGACAGAGACGCATCTCACAAGCCTGAGGATCTACATATCTATATATATCTATGCTCTCTTCCTTCGTATGTAGATGATGTACAGCGTGTGTATATCTGTGAGTATTTTCTTCATCATGTAAGAGAAAGTGTGAAACTTTACTACTGAAAAACTGCACTTTTATTGTGATTGTTAAATGAGAAAAAAAACACATTTTGGTGAAGACAATCTATGATAAATATGTTTTGCACTCATTTACATTCACTGCACTGTATATATTTTGCCTTATTGATTTTGTAAATCATAAATTTATTTTTGTTCTCTAAAAATTATATTTTTTTATATTTGACTGTCAAAATAAAATGCATTACATCTATCACAGTATTCTCTTCTCTGTTCTTTTTTTAGTTGAACGTGATGTTATATCTAAAGTTAAAAAACGTCTGTCTATCAGCTGATAAATATAAATATATGTATTCCTTAGTCTCGGATAGCCAGCTCTGTCTCCACAGCCCTGAGGAGTGAAGCCTGGCTCCACCACAGATGCATTCTGGGATAGGAGAGAAAACGATCTGGGTTGTTTGCATTTCTTTAAACCAATCACAATCGTCTTGGTCGGCGCTAAGCTCCGGACGCAGCCACAGTGGCTCTGCTAAATAGTCTCAAAAGGAACTTGTTTTGGTGGAACATTTGCATGCTGCAAAAGGAAACTCCACATCCAATATTAAATGAAGATAACTGTTACAATACAGCAGCGTGAGCTATTTAAATTAGCTGATACATGGTTAAACCTCATTGGCTCTTACCAGTGTATCTCCGTGTGTACTTCGTCCCACAGCAATCCCACCAATCAGTCCCAAAACATCCCAGTTAGAGAGGAAATTACCTAAAAATATTCTTAGTAAATCTTAACAATCATTCCCTGAAAGAACCGCGCAGACCTGCCTTGTTGCACCATCCAAATTTTATCCAAAACTTGAGATTTTGAGCATGTAGCTCGCTAGCTCGAAGTTTGTTTGGAGGGACATCCGGTCCCATGTCTGTACAATTGTCCTGGATGTGTACTTCTGTTGATCTATATTTCCTCACTGTTATTTAGTAAGACTTATTGAATTCAATAAGGGAAGATTTGACAGAACAAGTGGACCTTGAGTAGCGAATAAGAGCATGTTTTCAGATATATTCATGTTGCAAAGAATGATTTATAGTTTTGAAAATAACGATCGGTGTGCACACTACAGATGGACTGCTGATGAAAACTAAATCTACACTCTCTGATCATCGCTCAGGTTGCACCAGGAGCCTTAACAAATAAAATACTTGTTAAGCTTCATCAGTAAAAATGTGAATAAGACTAGAGACAAACACATTAGGTGTTAGTTCTTGCACCATCAGTGACATTTAATCCTCAAAGTTAAACTACAGGGGTCAGCCCTATGTTCCCACAGCCCAATGTTCCCACAGCCCTATGTTCCCACAGCCCTATGTTCCCACAGCCCAATGGTCCCACAGCCCAATGGTCCCACAGCCCTATGTTCCCACAGCCCTATGTTCCCACAGCCCTATGGTCCCACAGCCCTATGTTCCCACAGCCCTATGTTCCCACAGCCCAATGGTCCCACAGCCCTATGTTCCCACAGCCCAATGGTCCCACAGCCCAATGTTCCCACAGCCCAATGGTCCCACAGCCCTATGTTCCCACAGCCCAATGGTCCCACAGCCCAATGGTCCCACAGCCCAATGTTCCCACAGCCCAATGGTCCCACAGCCCTATGTTCCCACAGCCCAATGGTCCCACAGCCCAATGGTCCCACAGCCCAATGTTCCCACAGCCCTATGGTCCCACAGCCCTATGTTCCCACAGCCCTATGGTCCCACAGTCCAATGTTCCCACAGCCCTATGGTCCCACAGTCCAATGGTCCCACAGCCCTATGTTCCCACAGCCCAATGGTCCCACAGCCCTATGTTCCCACAGCCCAATGGTCCCACAGCCCTATGTTCCCACAGCCCTACATTCCCACAGCCCTATATTCCCACAGCCCTATGTTCCCACAGCCCTATGGTCCCACAGCCCTATGTTCCCACAGCCCTACATTACCCACATCTTTATTTTCTCACAGCCTATTGTCCCACACCAATGTTCCCACAGCCCAATGGTCCCACAGCCCAATGGTCCCACAGCCCTATGTTCCCACAGCCCTATGTTCCCACAGCCTCTATGTTCCCACAGCCCAATGGTCCCACAGCCCAATGGTCCCCACACAGCCCTATGTTCCCACAGCCCAATGTTCCCACAGCCCTATGTTCCCACAGCCCTATGTTCCCACAGCCCTATGTTCCCACAGCCCTATGTTCCCACAGCCCAATGCTCCCACAGCCCAATGTTCCCACAGCCCTATGTTCCCACATTTCTAGGACATTTTCAAAATTAAGTCTTGTGTTCCTACATTTCCCTTAAATTTAAGCCCTATCCTCCCACAACATTTTTTAGGGTTAGGCTGTATTTTGTGTCATATTATCTGCGTCTGTAAATCATTTGCTTTGCTGCAATGATAACTTTTATTTTGATCCGACAGCCAAGACTGTAAACAAGTAAGAATGAAACTAGCCGCTTGTTGCACTTTCACATTTGAGGAACCTTCTGAAGATTTCCTGCTCAATAGCTACAAGTATACAAATAATAATAATAATTATAAAAGTGAAGTCAGGAGATTTGTTAATTGCTTAACGAGTGCTTTAGTCTTTGTCAAAGCTCCTGGTGCAACCTGAACGATGATTAGTGAGCGTAGGTTCAGTTTCATCAGCGATCTGTCTGATTTGTGTCATGTGCTAGTATTGTGTTTATTTTCAAAACTACAAATCATTCTTTGCAACGTGAATAATATGCTCTTATCTAAAATAACATGCTCTCAGTTTGAGCGTGACCGTCTCTACTCCAGGGCCACATGTTCTGTCGAATCTACACTTATTGAAATCAATAAGCCTCATTTAATAACAGTTGTTTAGGAATATATATTTATATTAATGTTTGTTGGGTGAACCAGGCGTGCAGAAAACAGTTCACAACATTCTGGCCTGAAAGACTTTAAGAAGTGAATAATAACCTGGACACTTTACCTTTTATTGTCATGTTGTTGTGAACAATTGTGACAGAATTTAATAAACCAATCTCATCCTAAAGAGTAATTTATGGTCTGTTGATCCTCGAGCTGTTTTCACAGCATGTTAATAATCATTGCTTTACTACAGCGTGGTAAAGTTGATTAGAGATTTAAACACAAGGTTAAACTGTAAACAAGTCAGAATGAAAGTAACACAAAGGTGCTTTCACTTTGGAGGAGCAGGTGAAGCCATTCATGCAAAGATGAACACTGTTTCCAATCATTTATACATCAAACCAGGGCCGATGCTTATTTTATTTTTACAGATTAAAGGACTAGTTTGACCGTCCTGCTAAATTAGTGATTTCATAAGACGATAATCTCTGCGAGCGGCTGCGATTGACGAGCGGCTGAGTTTTGTACTAACTGTAAGCGAGAGAGAGAGGGTTGGTTTACGACGATGTAAAGTGCATTACAGTAGTCTAAACGAGTTGAAATAAAAGCATGAATCACATGCTCAAAGTGCTTACGAGATAAGACAGGTTTAATTTGAGATTTTCTCCTCATTTGATTCTTGTAGTCCACAAAGAGACTTTTGTATTTTTTCCTATGTTCAATATTTTGCATGTAATAATAATAATAATTTATACTTTATTAATCCCACAAGGGGACATCCCAATGTTTTCACTCTGTTGTTATTACACACAGGTCTGAATTACACACACATGCTCAGTACCTATGCATGGTATTGGAATTGGAATTGGAAATTGATTTATTTGAAACAGGGACAGTGCACAAATATACATTAAACTTGTTAAACAAGAGAATATGTCTTGGGCCAGGTTATAGCAACAATTGCTAATTTCCACCTGTAGTCCCTGGGCAGGTATGACAAATTTAAAACAAAACAAAACAATTTACAATTTTAAATAGAAATATCACAAAACTATATATAAATGACATGATGTGCATAGTAATTAAGAACAAACAGTTTAGTAAAAACAGGGGCGCCATCAGCCCACTCACTCTCTCTTTCTCTCCCCTCCCAGCACACACACTGAAAGAGTTCAGCAGCAGATTAGGCACATTAGAGTACATGCAACTCCAGATATTCATTCATACACACACACACACACACACACACACACACACACACACACACACACACACACACACACACAATGGAGAGATGTCAGAGTGAGGGAGCTGCCCATGGAAAGGCACTCCGAGCAATTGGGGGTTCGGTGCCTTGCTCAAGGGCACCTTGGCAGTGCCCAGGAGGTGAACTGGCACCTGTCCAGCTACCAGTCCACCACCATACTTCGGTCCTATGGGGACTTGAACCAGCAACCCTCCAGTTCCCAACCCAACTCCCTACTGACTGAGCTACTGCCACCGAATGTATCCTCTGTTATAATAATACATTTATTCATTGTTATCCAGTGAAATTACAGATTTAGCAGGACAAGGCATATCCGTGTCACATTCTCATTAGGGGCTGAACCCCCCTAAAGGTCTGATCCTAGAATCGCCCCTGCTTCTAACATTCAGCAATTTTACTTGCTTACGTTTCAATTTGGGTTCTTACCAGTCCCTCCAGAAAAACGTGATTATGCGATCGCATAATTCAACGCATAATCAGCCAAAGTCCCCATATTTTATTTATATCTCAGCAGAAAGTTGAAAAATGTTGCATTTACTCCACACAAGAGCAGCCATTTTCCCCTGTTGCCATGGGAACGTTATGAAGTGATGTAATTACGCGATGTGAACACCAATGAAAAGTTTTCATTGCATAAAATGGCATAAATATCATATATAGCATATTCCATCGCATTTTTTAAGAAAACGTGCCGAATAATCAAGGATTTTTTGGCCCGCAACAATCACAAAAAAAACTCCTAATTTTTCTGGAAGGACTGTCTAATCTGGGCCATGAAATGACCAACTTCTTCTCTGGGGACTACCAACGTTAAACTCCACAACCGTCTCCTGCTCTCCCTCTGACAGATCAGATAGACACTCAGGCAAAGGCGGGAGTCTGGCACGACCTCCTCTGATTGGCCAACACTACGTTTCTGTTGACCCTTTCCTTGACGGGGTTATGGCGACAGACACACAGGATATTAAACCTGTTTCCAGCCCTTTGAACCTGTAATTGTTTGTCCTCTGTCACTAACGGACAAGTTCTCACAACTCTCACTTGAAGCACTAAACTTGATTTAAAAAAGAATGAAGAAATTTAGGGCTTGAGTCCCCCTAAAAAGGGTCTAAAATCGCCCATGCATCAAACGACTGATTGATTAAATATTGAATGAAGAAAATAACCAGGCAGATGAATCAATAATTAAAAATACACTGTTTGTTGCAGCCCTATTTGAAAGGAGGGGATATTACAAGAGCCGACACGATAAAGCAAAATCAAGTAAAGCAACAGAAAGTTAGGAGAGGAATAAAATCAACAACAGATTAAAAAGCAGTAAGAGGGGGTTAAAATAAGTCAGGAGAGGACTTGGCAGAAGCCATCGGAGTGAATACGTTTCCTCTCCTCATCTAGCTGCTGTTTGTCAACAACTGTGACAGAATATCTCATCATAAAGAGTCATATCTTAACCCTCGTATCTTCCTCCTCGAGGTAACTTTATGACAACACTGACAATGTTGAATGTTTTTTCAAGGCACCTAACCCTAACCATAACCATAACCATAACCATAACCATAACCATAACCATAACCATAACCCTAACCCTAACCATAACCATAACCATAACCATTGCCTAATCCTTTTGCCTTCCAGGCAGCGCTACCTGGAAGGAAGGTGACGTTAGGGGCTTAAAACACCAAACACCCCTATTTTTGGTGCTTATTTCGAAGTTTTTGTTTCTTTTTCGATGTTTCTGACGCCTTTTCTGACGTTTTAGGCCCTTTTTTATGCTTTAGGGGCTTTCTTTAAATGTTTTTGACACTTTTTCCAGACGTTTTGGTGCTTTTTCCGGTGTTTTTTTTAACGTTTCTTGTCGCTTTTGTCTTCGATTGCTAAGGACCTTTTTCTGAATTTTTTGGGGCTTCATGAGGCCCAAACTGTAAAAAGATTATTTTTGGGGGGGCATTTTAGGCCTGTATTTATATAGGACAGCTGAGGACATGAAAGGGGAGAGAGAGGGGGAGCAACATGCAGCCAAGGGCGGAGTCGAACCTGCAGCCGCTGCACAGTAAACCTCTATAGGTGGGTGGCTGCTCTACAAGGTGAGATACCCAGGCAACTAGGCCCAGACTGGAAGTGAGAAAGCTTTATGAGACATGCAATAATACAGTCAAAATATTTGACTTTTTCTCTTAAATAAAAGCATGTCAATAAACTCGACATGTCTGGCCCTTTATGTGATTCACATTTTCCATTCTGGCCCTTATTAGAGTTGAGTTTGACCCCCCTGCTTTAGAGGAACAGGTGACTTTTTGCCATTCATGCAAACATGAACACTGTTTCCAATCCTAACAAGGACGAGTTGCATCAAATGATAACCCACAAACACAAGGATGTATATTTACAGTTGTGAAATTAAGCAACTTCTTACTTTATGTAAAGTCTTTTTACTCATCAGTGAGAAGCTGAACATTTCCCGTAAACGTAAAGTTTCTAGTTATCTCCTTTATTTCACACTTTACAGCACTATTATGAATCCTTTATCACATGTCTCTTATCTGTTTGATAATCATCTGTTTTACAGCCCTCATAAAAAAAGACCTGGACGTAAACAACACGCTTCTGTCTTCTATCTCACCTAAGCAG
>NC_053117.1:38294571-38324571 GCF_010015445.1 Perca fluviatilis | reverse complement strand
GTTGTGCACGAAGGAATCTCCAGACAGCAGCCAGAATGCAGCAACTTCAGATACGGCAAAGGAAGGACAGGCACAGCTAAAAACTGGAACCAGACAGTGTTAATACACTGCTGTGGACGTTGTTTACTTCATTAATGTGTTTACTGTGTTAATGGACTGAGAATGGGAGGAGGATTCGGTATTCGGCAGAATCTTAACCAGTGGATTTTGTATTCGGCCGAACCCCAAAAATCTGGATTCGGTGCATCCCTGATAACGATAAAATGAATTGGCAAAAACATTTTTTCATTGATTTTTGATTTGATTCTGACATCAGAAACAGGGTTGTTTTCATTTTCGGTTTGAAACAAATTATAACACACACACACACACACACACACACACACACACACACACACACACACACACACACACACACACACACACACACACACACACACACACTATTTTTCATTTTCTAATTAAAAATGAAAAACTAATTATTCAATGATACTCAGAACTGTATCCACCCCGCCCCCCTCCATCATTTACATTCAAAACGGTTGTAAATCCACTTTCTTTTCAACCGCGCTGCTCCTGTTTTTGGTCTCTTTTTTTTTTTTTTTTTTTAATCAGGGACAATGCACAAAAAACATTAGTCTATAAAAGAAGAGATGTCATGTGCCAGGTTATAGCAAAAAATGCTAATTTCCACCCGCAGTCCCTGGACAGGTTGATGTTATACTTACAAAAATTCATAAAATATATACACAATAACACATGAAAGCATTACTTCACTCACATCATAAACACACTCTCCAATTCAGGAATCTATCACTCACTCACTCACAGTTTACATCGTTCAAATCACAGTCATTCAGTGCGTACAAGTTTGCTTTGATAATAACCACCGTTTGGTCAGGCGTCACTACGACCAGACGACTTGGACTTGACTGACCGTCTTGCAGTCCGTCCACTCGACCAGACTGATTTGCCAGCAGTTATTCACATCCACGTATCGGAGTCTCTTGCTCCGCTGCATTATGCTCTTCACCGTAATCACCAATCCCGTCATCCGCATCACGCTGACGCTCGGCTAGCGCCGAAGCGGTCCGAGGCACGCGCGAGAGTCCGCGGAATCTGCGAAGAGATGCGCATCCGAGTCCGTCTGCGTGATGCGTGTTAAGGATAAATTAGTGCCTATCCAGGACACGACGGGCTTCATTTGGCTGTGCTCGTAGGAGAAACTCCAGAGAAGAGAGACACAAAGAAGATGAACAAGCAGAGGATTACTTTAAAGGTCTCATATCATGATAATTTTCAGGTTCATACTTGCATTTTGGGCTTCTACTAGAACATGTTTACATGCTTTAATGTTAAAAAACAGAGAAGAGAGACACAAAGAAGATGAACAAGTAGAGGATTACTTTAAAGGTCTCATATCATGATAATTGTCAGGTTCATACTTGCATTTTGGGCTTCTACTAGAACATGTTTACATGCTTTAATGTTAAAAAAACACTTTTCTCACACTGTCTGTCTGAATATTCCTGTATTCACCCTCTGGGCCCTATCGTGCAGTGGTTAGTCTAATGTAATGTAGTGGGTATATATATATATATATCTCCTTTGGGGGGGCATATCAAAGTGTGGGGTCTGGATGTCCTCCCCCAGGGTTATTTTGAGCGTTTGAGTTATTTGAGCGTCAAAGACTTCATTTCCTGCATTCTGATACACTTTAATGCACCAATTTATGGTGGAAATACCTTTATTTATCCTATGAGAAAGGAAAACACATGACATTAAAAACATAAATATCAAACATCAAAAATATAATGGAATATAAAGCAGTAAGGGGGGCTTTCACATCAGGGACCTGAGCCTGGATCACAAAAGTTGACCCCAAAGCAACAAGGACAAAATAAAATAGGCTGCTTATATTTGTCTTAAATGTTTGGTGAAGGGAGGATAACGGCGTTAGTGTAGGCGGGTCGATGAAAGATGAGAAAAGTCTCTCTGCATGTTCTGCAGTGTTAGCTTAGTTTTCTGTCGCATTATATCTGAAGTGAGCACATTTTTAAGTGGGTATTAGGGCTGAACGATTTTTGAAAATAATCTAATTGCGATTTATTTAAAAAATATTGCGATTGCGATTCGATATGCGATTATTTTTTAAGCTCTTTGTCTTCTGTATTAGTCAACAAAAACTAGCAATAAATCATTGTATAGTATGAACTTCACAAGATTAGATAGATTAAACAAGCTGTTCTTTCCTGGAGGCCAGGTCTATATGTGATGGTGAAATTAGGTGATGGGTGAATTTATATGAATGACCTCTTTTATTTAACTACTTCAATCCCAGTAGTATATTGAGCACTGACCAAGCCTGGTGGAAACATTCATATGAAAGTCAGAAATAAATCACACTAAAGTGCAGATTGCAGAAATATAAAAACAAATGTGGCTTTACAACACTTAGTAGTATTTAGATTATTTAATTATTATTAACATAGACATATGTAAACATGTGGATTGCATTTTTTAAACACTGTCTTTGAACTTTACTAGACAGTTAAATAAGTAAAATATATACATCGGTGTATTTTCTTTAACAGCGCACAGAGAGGAGCCGCCTCCAGCCCCCCCCTCCCCTCATGAAGTTGCGCGTGTGCATGACGATACGTCAACGACGCTGCACTAGCTCAGAGAGGCTATCGTTACGTTAGTAGTAGCATGCAGGTGTTGCCGTGGGATTAGCTAACTGTACTAATAAAACCGCCTGAAAACACCGTGGCCACGCTGCTGTGACAGCTCCCCGAACGTCATTTATCAGAGTCTGGTTGTTACCCGCTCGCAGGCGTCTCCTCCGCTCCATATCTTTATAATGGAGCTAACCGGAGCTAACCGCTAATCAGAGCTAATTGTTGCTAACCGAGCCTTCAGTTCTGCGCGTGCCTGTATTCATTAACTGCATGTGTGGACTGGAGCCCGAATAAAACCCTACAAGTTTTAAACTACAACTCAGAGTTGTTTGAATGACAGAAATCTGCTCAAGGTACGGCGTACCGTTAGCGTGCTAAGTTGATGCTTTCTCTGCGGACTACGGAGTGCGGACTGATTTGCTCGTGAGTCACGTGACCAAATCGCAGCCCTTTGCGATTAGGAAATCGCGTTTTAACATATCGCGATATTATCGCAAATGCAATTAATCGTTCAGCCCTAGTGGGTATATGGAAAATCCTGGAGATTTCTTAGTGGGTATACAGCGTATAGCTGCGTATCACGTAGACTACACCACTGCTATCTTGCCCCCGGCGCAGCGCAAAGCCCGACGCCAGTGTCTTTGCTAGTTTAAGACCGACGCAGTTGTCAATTTGACTTAAAACGCTTAATGGATGATCAAAGTTAACCGTGTTTTTAAAAAAGTGTCTTGTGTTCCTACATTTTGCTTCAATTTAAGCCCTATCCTCCCACAAAATTTTTTAGGGTTAGGGTTATAAAGTCATAGGTTATAAAATCTGATACAAATTTATGAAAAAGGAAATGTGGGAACATAGGGTCTAATTTTGAAAAAAATCTTAGAAATGTGGGAATATAGGGTCTAATTTTGAAAAAAATCTTAGAAATGTGGGAATACAGGGCCTAATTTTGAAAAAAATCTTAGAAATGTGGGAACATAGGGCCTAATTTTGAAAAGAATCTTAGAAATGTGGGAACCTAGGGCTTAATTTGAAGAACAATCTTAGAAATGTGGGAATACAGGGCCTAATTTTGAAAAAAATCTTAGAAATGTGGGAACCTAGGGCTTAATTTGAAGAAAAATCTTAGAAATGTGGGAATATAGGGCCTAATTTTGAAAAAAATCTTAGAAATGTGGGAACATAGGGCCTAATTTTGAAAAAAATCTTAGAAATGTGGGAACCTAGGGCTTAATTTGAAGAAAAATCTTAGAAATGTGGGAATATAGGGCCTAATTTTGAAAAAAATCTTAGAAATGTGGGAACCTAGGGCTTAATTTGAAGAAAAATCTTAGAAATGTGGGAATATAGGGCCTAATTTTGAAAAAAATCTCAGAAATGTGGGAACCTAGGGCTTAATTTGAAGAAAAATCTTAGAAATGTGGGAACATAGGGCCTAATTTAAAAAAAATCTTAGAAATGTGGGAACATAGGGCCTAATTTTGAAAAATAATCTTAGAAATGTGGGAACATAGGGTCTAATTTTGAAAAAAATCTTAGAAATGTGGGAACATAGGGCTTAATTTGAAGAAAAATCTTAGAAATGTGGGAATATAGGGCCTAATTTTAAAAAAAATCTTAGAAATGTGGGAACATAGGGCCTAATTTTGAAAAAAATCTTAGAAATGTGGGAACATAGGGCCTAATTTTGAAAAAAAATCTTAGAAATGTGGGAACATAGGGCCTAATTTTGAAAAAAATCTTAGAAATGTGGGAACATAGGGCCTAATTTTGAAAAAAAATCTTAGAAATGTGGGAACATAGGGCCTAATTTTGAAAAAAAAAAAAAAAAAAAAATCTTAGAAATGTGGGAACATAGGGTCTAATTTTGAAAAAAATCTTAGAAATGTGGGAACATAGGGCTTAATTTGAGAAAATCTTAGAAATGTGGGAATATAGGGCCTAATTTTGAAAAAAGGGGGATATTAGAAATGTGGGAACATAGGGCCTAATTTTGAAAAAAAAACTTTAGAAATGTGGGAACATAGGGCCTAATTTTGAAAAAAAAACTTAGAAATGTGGAGAACCTAGGGCTTAATTTGAAGAAAAATCTTAGAAATGTGGGAATATAGGGCCTAATTTTGAAAAAAATCTTAGAAATGTGGGAACCTAGGGCTTAATTTGAAGAAAAATCTTAGAAATGTGGGAATATAGGGCCTAATTTTGAAAAAAATCTTAGAAATGTGGGAACATAGGGCCTAATTTTGAAAAAAATCTTAGAAATGTGGGAACATAGGGCCTAATTTTGAAAAAAATCTTAGAAATGTGGGAACATAGGGCTTAATTTGAAGAAAAATCTTAGAAATGTGGGAATATAGGGCCTAATTTTGAAAAAAATCTTAGAAATGTGGGAACATAGGGCCTAATTTTGAAAAAAAATCTTAGAAATGTGGGAACATAGGGCCTAATTTTGAAAAAAATCTTAGAAATGTGGGAACATAACCTTTTTTTTAAAAAAAAATTTTTAATAGGAAAAAGAGTTTTTTTTAAAAATACATAACTTAGAAATGTGGAAACATAGGGTCTAATTTTGAAAAAAATCTTAGAAATGTGGGAACATAGGGTCTAATTTTGAAAAAAATCTTAGAAATGTGGGAACATAGGGCCTAATTTGGAAATAAAAATCTTAGAAATGTGGGAACATAGGGCCTAATTTTGAAAAAAATCTTAGAAATGTGGGGACATACAGCCTAATTTTGAAAAAAATCTTAGAAATGTGGGGACATAGAGCCTAATTTTGAAAAAAATCTTAGAAATGTGGGAACATAGGGCCTAATTTTGAAAAAAATCTTAGAAATGTGGGGACATAGAGCCTAATTTTGAAAAAATCTTAGAAATGTGGGGACATAGAGCCTAATTTTGAAAAAAATCTTAGAAATGTGGGAACATAGGGCCTAATTTTGAAAAAAATCTTAGAAATGTGGGGACATAGAGCCTAATTTTGAAAAAAATCTTAGAAATGTGGGGACATAGAGCCTAATTTTGAAAAAAATCTTAGAAATGTGGGGACATAGAGCCTAATTTTGAAAAAACTCTTAGAAATGTAGGAACATAGGGCCTAATTTTGAAAAAACTCTTAGAAATGTAGGAACATAGGGCCTAATTTTGAAAAAACTCTTAGAAATGTAGGAACATAGGGCCTAATTTTGAAAAAAATCTTAGAAATGTGGGAACATAGGGCCTAATTTAGAAAAAAATCTTAGAAATGTGGGAACATAGGGCCTAATTTTGAAAAAAATCTTAGAAAGGTGGGAACATAGGACCTAATTTGAAGAAAAATCTTAGAAATGTGGGAACATAGGGCCTAATTTTCAGTGAAAAAAAATGAATTCTTAGAAATGTGGGAACATAGGCCCACTCCCCAAAAAGACTCCGATTGTGATCATGGCCTTACTGGAGCGTGAGAGAGCAGAGGTTAGGCAGCCGAGGAAGACCCCGATCATCGTCGCGCTGATCGTCCTCGTCTTCTTCGTCCTGTGGGCCGGTGGTGGGAGCCTCGGCGGAGATGAGCAGGTCTCTGAGTCTGGGACACGCCTCGATGGCCTCCAGTAGAGGCGTGCGAGGGCTGGTTTTCACCCCCTGCAGCGCGAGAGAGACCAAAGAGGAGCCTGCGACGCCCAAGGCGGGAAGAAGATCCAGCAGAGCGCCGGGGAAGTGCACGGAGAGGCTGCGCAGCTGGCCGGCCCACGCCGAGAGGCCCGCGGCCAACAGAGAGCCCCGGCTCCCTCCTCTGGCGTCTACATCCTCCTCGACGTTCACGGATACGGAGTAAACGTTTGGACACGCACGACTTAAACTGTCCAGACTCACAGCCGTACCCATTCAACAATACCCTCTCCTCCTCCTCCTCCTCCCTCCTCCTCCTCTTCTTCCTCCTCTTCTTCTTCATCCTCATCCTCAGCCCCTGCTGCTGCCCCTTCTCTCTTTTCCCTCGAGCTGTCCGAGCCCTGCCTGCGCCTCCACTCCCTCCACACCTCCCCCAGCCGGGGAACTCTTTCTCTGTCAGTGAACTTGTCCGTGTGTCCGAAGCGTCCGTGCTGGAGGAGGCAGCAGGCCTGCGCCAGGCCCTCCAGCTCCACCGTCTCCAGGCAGGGCAGGGAGAGGAGCAGGTAGGCCGCCGCCGCCACAGCGTCTCCCTCTTCTTTCCCAAACCCGATATCCAGAGCCAGCAGGCTGCGGAGGGGCAGAGCAGGCAGCGGCGCAGAGCGAGAAGAGGACACCGTTGTTGATCGAGATGTACAACGCGCCGACGTAGACGGACAGCCAGAGAACGGAAAGGAGGCCCCGCCTCCGAGAGGAAGTAGCGCAGCAGGGGACAGGGAGGGACAGCGAGATACGTCCAGATGGCGCAGCAAACGACAGCGCTGGGCAATTGTTGTGATGACACATCCGTCACACGGTGTACCGGCGAGGGAGAGCGAGCGCAGGGCAGGGAGACAGCACAGCGTTTCAGACTGCAGCTTGGAGGGCAGCTGCTGGGCTCCAGACAGGTCCAGACTCCACAGACCCTGGGACAGAAAGAAGGAAATATAAAGACTTTAAAGGTGCAGTAGGTAAGACTTATAAAACTACCTTTCTGTCATATTTGCTGAAACTGACCCTATGTTCCAGTAGAACTACATGAAGCAGGTCATTTAAAAAAGAAATCCAGCTCCTCTGGCTCCACCTACAGCCTGTAGTGGAATTTGCAAAAATCCACAGCTCCCTGTTCAGATGCACCAATCAGGGCCAGGGGGGGGTGTCTAACTGTGTGTCAAACACTGCTCATGCACACACATTCATTCTCCCTTGTGGGGGGAGGGGCTTAGGAGACAGTTTGGGGTTTTAGCGGAAAGGGGGAGGGACTGAGAAGTTGTCGATGTTCAAATTTTTTGGCTAAGTCCTGGATCTTCCCAATCCTACCTACGGCAACTTTAGGGAAGTAAAGGCCAGACACAAGCAGGACTGCAACTAACTATTATTTTCTTGATTAATCGATTACTTGTTGGTAGTTAAATTGATAAATTTTGCATTTGCAGCTCTAGACACAAGATATCTAAAGAAATGAGAGCTGCTGAGATTAATCGATTAGTTGCCAACTATTAAATTAATTGCTAATCGATGAATCGGTTTAAGTCATTTTTTATGAAACAAGGTAAAACTTCTCTGATTCCAGCTTGTTAAATGTGAATATTATCTAGTTTCTTCTCTCCTCTGTGACATTAATGTAGAGCCCAGTAGTTTCTGTGATCACAGAATCACAAAATTGAGACATTAATAAAAGCTGTGAGACAGATTCCATACGGCCCTACATGAAGTCAGTGCTAAAAGCTAACAATATCGTTTCCAATCGAGAATCCCACTGTAACTGTAGTTTAAAAAAACGTCTTAAAAATACATTAAACAATAGTTCCCATTGGCTTAAGCACTGTGGGCCCCCGGGCTTGCAATACATTAGCGGGAACCCTGAGATTATTACCTCTTCTGAAGAGTCCATTATGCTTTTTTAATCCTCCCGTGGTGGTGGTGCGTGATCACTAGGGAGACTTGTGTCATGTGGACGCGCAACAGTGTTGTTGTCATTACTTAGAATTCCTCATGGAGGAGACAGAGACAGTAGCTTTAAGATAAGTGATCCAGCATCTGTGCAGCTATATCTGACCTGGCAACGTGCAGTGATGTGGGCACAGAGAGCGGAGGTGACCAGACCGGGACACTTCCCCAGAGACAGGCCACGGAGTTGGGGGACCAGCAGGAGGTGCAGAGCTGCCCGGGACATCTGCTTTCTGCTGCACAGCAGCCGCGTCAGCTCCTCCACCAGCGCAGACGCTACACGGACAATAACGGACAATAACGGAGAGCAGCAGGGTTAGAAGTGATCAATCACGCCAGTGTTTCCTCCATGTTTGTTTTGTAGTGGCGGCCCGCCATGGCAAAATTTCTGCCGCCACGGTATCAGAAATGGGGCAGACACACAATGTAGTCGCAGTTGCCTTTGAAATTATCCTGCCGACTGCCGCTCACATTGCAAGTCAAGAACAAGGAGAACTATTCAGAGGTTACTGGGCCCGTCCAGTTTAACTACACATGCTGTTGTGTTGCTGTAGTTTATTGTCAAAACATTAGCTTTCTTCCAAGTCGACTATTAACAGATATGGTGTTCACAAAGTAGCCCAAGTAGCAGTAGCAGTGCTTCGGCTGTACCTACACCCAATATAGACCCAAGTCAAGGAAATCGTCTAGTCTTAATCTGCATTGCTATTTGTACTCGTTGTGAATATGCAGGCCACAAGAAGCAATTAGGTTGTTTTTTCTTGTTGTTGGCTCACTTTGTTTTTTTAAGATTATTTTTTGGGCATATATAGGCCTTTATTTGACAGGACAGCTGAAGACATGAAAGGAGAGAGAGAGGGGGGATGACATGCAGCAAAGGGCCACAGGTCGGAGTCGAACCCGGGCCTGCTGCGTCGAGGAGTAAACCTCTATATATGGGCGCCCGCTCTACCAACTGAGCTATCTGGGCGCCTGTTGGATCACTTTTACTCATGACATGCTAACCGGCAACAAACAATTCCATTCACTACGCTACGCTAAGCTAAGCTAGCGGAGGCGCTGCCCGACTAAAGGCTGTTTTATGCTTCTGAGTCAACTGCACGCTGTAGCTATGCTGTCGCTCCTACAGCGTCGTGACCTTTCGGAGTTCTGCGTCGGGGTTGAACGCGTTTCTTTGCATCGCGGTGCATTTCACCGCCATAACGCTAGGGCGTGTGTGGGCCACCTCCAGAGGGTCATGGCAAACGAGAAGCTAAAGTTTCGCGTTGATAGCTTTTATATTGGCCGAGATATGGCAAAGTTAGGGTTTTCATAGTTAGCTACACAAATTTGTTTGTGCGTAATATGCGCAATTTTTATCCTATAAACATTATTTTGATAATTTTTTGTCAGGTCGGTCTGGAGATGCTACCTGCCAAGTTTTGTGCAGATCGGTCACACGGTCTAGGAGGAGATCGAAAATCAATCGCGATTTTTCACGCATAAAAGCCTAGGCGGAAATGGGCGTGGCCTATAGCAGGCGATTCAGTTTGTTGTTCCCATCAGTAACTTACGCACAAAAACATAAAAAACAGGGTCCAGGTTGAAAAAAACGGTTACCCTTTATGCAAAAACTGGATATAAGATACAGTACAGGCCAAAAGTTTGGACACACCTTCTCATTCAATGCGTTTCCTTTTTATTTTCATGACTATTTACATTGTAGATTCTCACTGAAGGCATCAAAACTATGAATGAACACATATGGAATTATGTACTTAACAAAAAAGTGTGAAATAACTGAAAACATGTCTTATATTTTTGATTCCTCAAAGTAGCCACCCTTTGCTTTTTTATTAATAAGGAAAAAATTCCACTAATTAACCCTGACAAAGCACACCTGTGAAGGTAAAACAATTTCAGGTGACTACCTCATGAAGCTCATTGAGAGAACACCAAGGGTTTGCAGAGTTATCAAAAAAAGCAAAGGGTGGCTACTTTGAAGAATCTAAAATATAAGACATGTTTTCAGTTATTTCACACGTTTTTGTTAAGTACATAATTCCATATTCATTCATAGTTTTGATGCTTTCAGTGAGAATCTACAATGTAAATAGTCATGAAAATAAAGAAACACATTGAATGAGAAGGTGTGTCCAAACTTTTGGCCTGTACTGTACATGAACTAATAAAAAGTTAGTTAATAAAACATTTTGTTTTGCTCGCCATGTTGATATAAGTCAGCAAGTCGGGGAACCAAAATCCCAAAATCTTTCCTGAGTTTCCGATACGTTGTTGTGCATTTTTCAACTCAGACGCACGTTTTTCCGATGTGTCCGACACCCCATGAACGCAGCAGTAGCTTAGTCGTGACAACACAACCATACCGAAGTCCCAACGGCTCGTTTAAAGGCAGTTTCTGAGCTGTGTGCATTTCTCTGTACGTTGAGGGTTTTGATACTTTCACCGTATTCAAAAAGCACCTCGACCAGCTTTATAATAACCAGCTTTATAATAACCAGCTTTATAATAACCTGCTTTATAATAACCTGCTTTATAATAACCAGCTTTATAATAACCAGCTTTATAATAACCAGCTTTATAATAACCTGCTTTATAATAACCAGCTTTATAATAACCAGCTTTATAATAACCTGATTTATAATAACCAGCTTTATAATAACCTGCTTTATAATAACCAGCTTTATAATAACCTGCTTTATAATAACCAGCTTTATAATAACCAGCTTTATAATAACCAGCTTTATAATAACCAGCCTTATAATAACCAGCTTTATAATAACCTGCTTTATAATAACCTGCTTTATAATAACCTGCTTTATAATAACCAGCTTTATAATAATCAGCTTTATAATAACCAGCTTTATAATAACCTGCTTTATAATAACCAGCTTTATAATAACCAGCTTTATAATAACCTGCTTTATAATAACATGCTTTATAATAACCAGCTTTATAATAATCAGCTTTATAATAACCAGCTTTATAATAACCTGCTTTATAATAACCTGCTTTATAATAACCTGCTTTATAATAACATGCTTTATAATAACCAGCTTTATAATAACCTGCTTTATAATAACCAGCTTTATAATAACCAGCTTTATAATAACCAGCTTTATAATAATCAGCTTTATAATAACCAGCTTTATAATAACCTGCTTTATAATAACCAGCTTTATAATAACCAGCTTTATAATAACCAGCTTTATAATAACCTGCTTTATAATAACATGCTTTATAATAACATGCTTTATAATAACCAGCTTTATAATAACCTGCTTTATAATAAACAAAGACAAAGGAAACCTGCAGCTCTAAGAGAAACATCTGCACCCGTTATGTAACCTCTGACTAGGGCTGGGCACCGAACGTCGATACTTTCATGGCACCGAAAAAAAGCGTTTGCTGCGATATGATATTAATTGCGAGCCGAAAGCGGTCGCGGTGCTGTTGTTTCTCACTTCCTGTGAGACAAGCAGGCACAACGGTGGTTTCTGAGCCCTGATGACTGACTGACAGGCTGAGGTTGTAAGGCAAGGCAACTTTACTTCTACAGCACCTTTCAGCAACAAGGCAATTCAATTACATTCCTTTGCACTTAAGTTAGTTCTCCATTAGTTCAATGTTGACAACAGGGCAGTCACCAAGTTTAGTGTTAAAGGTTTGTGTCATTATGCAGTGGGCACTAAAACGTATTTGTTGTTTACAGTCCTTTGCATTTTAGTTAGTTTAATATTAGCCTGTACACAATGTCATTTATTTATTTATTATTTATAATGTGTTCATTTTGGAGCAAAAAGGTTTCTCTTTTTTTGTTAACTTTTAAAGTTGGGACTGATACCAACCCTGAGTATCTGGCTGGCGCCCCCCTATCCAAAAGCACAACCTTGTATATATATATATATATATATATATATATATATATATATATATATATATATATATATATATATATTGTATTGTATATATATATATATATATATATGTATATATATATATATATACCATTAATAACATTGTGTTATTAATGTTACTCTGAGTGAGCAGTGGTACCAGATTTTTAAAAATTTTGATAACTGTTTTGATTCACAATTAAGGTGGAAAATAAAAGTTTTGTATTTAATGTATTTTTGTTGATGCTGAAATGGATTTTAAAACATATGGTATCGAAAAAAATATCGTTAAGGAACCGGTATCGAAACCTCTGACTCTGTATTTTCCCGTCCACGCGGTTAAAGGACGTTACGTACATTTTGAAAGCTGTCTGTCTCACACTCACGCAGTAGGCTGAAAGGCCCCATGATGTATCTGAATGAATAACGGTCCAGGTAGTTATCGGCGTAGTCCTTGGCCCACACCTCCGTCATGTTGTCTGCGAGGCTCAGCAGACACAGCCGGGTCAACGACAGGACGGAGACATCTTCATCCGTCTTCATCCACTCCCTACTCCTCGTCCTCCTCTGCCCGGGCCGAGCCTTCGCCCCCCCACGGTCACCCGAAGCCCGAAACAGAGGCATGTCCAAACAGGAAAGTGGAGTCAGAATCTGTGTGATGGGGAGGCGTCTCCTTTGCTGCTGGAGGGCGAAGTATAACAAGATACATATTTAAAAAAAAACTTATTTCTGATACCAAAATTATGTTTCCTTTTTCAGATTTTCTCCTACAATTTGCTATATTTTCTTGCAAATGTACCTAGAGGCCTGGATAACTTCCGTTGTGCAATCTGGATGCAGTGTTTTTTTTGTTTGTTTTCGGGGATTGTGTGCTTTTCTTTTGGGTGAGGCTATTTGCACCCCTGGTACAATTAGCAGTGTATGCTATTTATATGCTATAATGCCCGACGACAATGGAGGCGGCCTGTGGTGTAAGAACGAGAGCGCTCCAAACTGTTCTGGATGGAAAAAATATACATTAAGTATAAGAAACAGAAAAAATAGAATTACTTATAATAATAGTAATAAATCAAACATATTTACACAATAAACACCCTTTTATAAACATATAACATGACTATTCTCTATGTTAACGTTATATGTCATTTGGACACAATTTTAATTGCTCCACTTTTGCTAAAAGAACTCATAATGGCCATTTTTGGGTATTTTTTTAAACGAATTAAGCTTATGAATCTAGAGTCGGCATTCTAGAGTAGCGACTCCAGAGTCTCACCCCTCAGTCACTAGGGTTGGGCATCGTTTAGATTTTACCGATTCTGATTCTTTGAGAGGTGGAGTTGAAACGGGTCACATGCTTATTTCACAAATAAGACGAAAGTTTTATTTTGATTCAAAGGTGGTTTGCAGTTTTCCAGCTTTTTCAACGTAAAATAAAGCCACACTAAAGCGCTGCTTACTGTGCTCCAAGAATGCAACCCAACAAGCGCCTGACTGCTACAGAAACCAAAACTTGCGCATGTTAAATTGGGAACCCATGATCAGATTTGAAACCAAATCCTCCAAACGATTCCAATAAAGAAACGATTCCACTGGAATCGTAATTTTTGAACCGATTCCAATCAGTCGTCGATGCCCAACCCTATCAGTCGCATTAGCTACAGGAGACAGCGAAAAAGCGGCAGGCCTCCATTCATTTTCAATGGGAGTGGCCATTTGCCAGCGACAAGCGACAAGAGCTTGCCGCTGCCCCGATCATGGCGGGGCCGAAATAGACAAGAAGTCTATTTTATGCAAACGCTGCGACAAAGCGACAGCCAATCGGAGTGAAGGCAGCGTGAAGGCAGCGTGACGTATGTAGGTTGGTTGCTCGAGTCGAAGAAAATCATTCAAGAGGGCAGAAACGCTTCGGGACATCGTATTTCTGTATATATCGGATATGTTTGGCATTTTATCTCATATATTTTGTTACCCCCATCGAGAAATAAATACTTTTAAATCCAAAAACATCGTTCTTGTGACTTGACAATACCTCTGAAGTGACTTGTAAGACCTCTTGCAGATACTTGGCAATAGCGTGCTACTATCGATACAGAAGGGTCACCATGTCAACGTTTAATCATAACATTTCATATTTCATCATACCTATATTTATGGGTCTATCCACAAAGTAAACAGAGGGGATGTGCTTGAAGGCAGCACCAGAGAATTTCTATTTACTTTTGCCAAGCAAGGAGTAGGCTAGGCTAGGCACGCCCAGCAACGCCTATTAGCTACTCTTTTGTAGCTAATGGGACTGTAGGGTGAGTCACTATTCGCTCCGAAGACAATCACCATCACTCTCTCACTCGCTCCACCACACACTTCCCATGCACGCACACGCACACACACACACACACACACACGCATACGCACACACACACACACACACACACACGCACACACACACACACACACACACACACACACGCGCGCAGTATAAATTTCAGCTACGGCGAAAGCTCTGCGTGGAGCCTCCGTAGAACCATAAATCAAGCTTAAGACCCACCTGCAAAACCACTTAGATGTTTTTACGTCCAGTAATCCAGTAAGAAAGAAGCCAGGGATGTAAAGCAAAAGTAAAAACCTTTGCACTATGACTCACAGCGACACTTCCTCACTGGATCACCAAGGGGCATCCTAGCCCTGGTTTTGATCTCTCAGGTACAGGTGAGGGTTGGCTGTTGTTTTCTCATTCCTAAATCACACACATACCATCACTGGCCACACATTACCAATCTATACATGTTGAATATTTGATTTCTGAAGCGGCGGTGTGCAGCCAGATGGGTAGTGCCTTCCTTAAAGATATTACTTAGGGTAAAAACTCCCTTGTGCGAAGTTTCCGCAGTACTCTGCCACTGATTGGCTAACCATGAGATTCTTCCACTAACCCAAACCAATCACACTCCTCATGCAGAAAAGCAACGAGTACTAGCCAATCAGAGAAAGGGTAGGGCGGGTCATGTCTTCGCCATCCTAGGAAACGCAAATTTGCGTCCACTCCCCATATATAATACATTGGAGCTTGTTTATGAAAACGTGCACATTTTGATTCCTGACTAGACCTCTATATAAGACTGGTGTATTAGGTATTTCATTTAATGTTTAATTTATTTGTACTTGAATGTTTGTCATGGAGGATTTTGTTTTATATCAGCTGAATATCTTTGGATTTTGGACAGACAAGAAGATTTAAAGACATCAGCTTGGACTTTTTACACATTTTTCTGACATTTAATGGACCACACGATTAATTAATCGATAATAATAAGTTGCGGCCCTACACATCGGCGTAACTTTGGGTTCAACATTGGGGGGGGGGGTGAACTGAGGTCCCGGACATGTCTGCATGTATTGAGAAAAGCAACAAAAAGATTGAAAAATTGTAGAAAAAAAATCCGAAAAAGAGACAAAAACGTTAAAATAAAGCAACGAAAACGTCGGAAAAATTGTCGAAAAAAACCCTCAAAATCAAAACGCTTCAAATATCAGAAAAGGCGCTAAAAGCTTTGGAAAAATGCGACAAAAACTTACAAAAAAAATGTGTCCAAAAAAAAAAACAGCAACAAAACAGTGTCAAAAATGTCTGAATAAGCAACATTGAAAACACCACAAAAATGTCAATGGATTATCGTGTGTGTGTGTGTGTGTGTGTGTGTGTGTGTTTATCTAAAATTCAATTGAATTGAATTGAATTAAACATATTACACTTGCTCTAGTCTGTCGTTAGCTAGCTAGCTTTTAGTGCATTTAAAGTGCCTAAAGCGAAGTGGTCAAAAGTGTGGCTGTATTTCACAGCCAAGGATTCACGAGCCTTTCTTTGATGTCATTTTTCAGTTTTTCAAGAATCAGTTTAGGAATCGGAATCGTAAAAATCCAAACGATGCCCAACCCTGATCGTGAATCGGTTAAAAATCTATATGAATGTGTAAAGATTACAAACGGTTGGGATAGAAAATGACTCACGATGCAGTTTATAAACGTCCTAGGGTGTAATCTAATTTAGATTTTACTTGTTTTGGGAAATAATGTGTTATTTAGGGATGTAACAATACACACAACTCACTATTCATCACATGTAACTCGAGCTGTGAGCCTTAAATTGGACGTGGTTGGAAAATGAAGATGGCCGGGTGCTGCGCCTTTTGTCTCTCACGTTACCTTCATTAACTTCTCGTCTTACATCAGACACGACGAGTCTTCACACACACAATAACAAGGCGAAGAACAATGGCAAACCACAATCACGCAGCGGAGGAATGTAACAGGTACCTCTACTCTACTGTTGTGCTTGATGTACTTGTTAATACTTTTATACTCTGCCACCTTTAAAGGTAAATACTCCATTACACGTGTTTGGCGGTAGGGGTGTAACGATGCATCGGGAATCGGTTTAAAAATCTATATAAATGTGTTAAGATGAATGTTTTATTTAATTTGTTATTTAAGATAAAATAGAATTTCAGTTGCACTTTTGATAAGAGTTACAGTACAGGCCAAATGTTTGGACACACCTTCTCATTCAATGTGTTTCTTTATTATTTTCATGACTATTTACATTGTAGATTCTCACTGAAGGCATCAAAACTATGAATGAACACATATGGAATTATGTATTTAACAAAAACGTGTGAAATAACTGAAAACATGTCTTATATTTTAGATTCTTCAAAGTAGCCACCCTTTGCTTTTTTTGATAACTCTGCAAACCCTTGGTGTTCTCTCACTGAGCTTCATGAGGTAGTCACCTGAAATGGTTTTACCTTCACAGGTGTGCTTTGTCAGGGTTCATTAGTGGAAGTTTTTCCCTTATTAATAAAAAAGCAAAGGGTGGCTACTTTGAAGAATCTAAAATATAAGACATGTTTTCAGTTATTTCACACTTTTTTGTTAAGTATATAATTCCATATATGTTCATTCATAGTTTTGATGCCTTCAGTGAGAATCTACAATGTAAATAGTCATGAAAATAAAAAGGAAACGCATTGAATGAGAAGGTGTGTCCAAACTTTTGGCCTGTACTGTAAGTCTGTTGAAACTCTATACATCCTACCTCAATCAGTGCTCTGTTACAAGTCTACTTATGCCCTGTCTTTTGTTGTCTGTTGTCTGTCCTGTCTCTTGTCTGTCTTACAGGAACATGCCGACTTATTGGGAATTTAGCTTATTCACCGTATCCCCCAGAGTTAGACTAGTCCATACATACCCTTCTCATCTCCGTGCGTGCTGTAACGCTGTCTGACGGTTCCAGCAGCATCAGGCCATCACAGAACAGGCAGGTGACTGGTTCCAGTAATCCTACTGCTCCGAATAAGTGACAAAATAACGCCAACATGTTCCTGTTTACATGTTGTGATTTGTAGAGTCACAGCGTGTACAAAAAACAACGTAACATGAGACACAGCCATCTTCTAACCGTAAACAAACCGGGAACTATATTCTCAGGTGGAAGAATATAGTACTTGGGCGGAGTGATATGCTTTTCAGTTTTTATGCTCCACATATCTGGAACAAACTCCCAGAAAACTGCAGGTCCGCTTCAACTCTGTTCTTTTAAATCAAGGCTGAAGACCTATCTTTTTGATCTTGCCTTTCTTTAAATAACCCATTTTATCTGCTTTTAAACGTTTAACTGTTTTAATGTTTTACCTAACAGTACCTAATATTGCCTAACAGGGCTTAATAGTACCTAGAACAGGGCCTAACAGTGCATAGCAGTGCCTACCTAACAGTGCTTGAACTGCACTGTAAATTTTATTCTTGACTTTGAATGTTTTTAAATTGTTTTAAATTGTTTTCTGAATGGTCTTTCATGTTTTATGTAAAGCACTTTGAATTGCCCTGTTGCTGAAATGTGCTATATAAATAAAGCTGCCTTGCCTTGCCTTGCCTTGCAGCAAGCCTGTCTGAGAATATAGTTCCCGGTTTGTTTACGGTTAAATGCTCTACTTTAAGTAGTAATTGCCCTTTAAGTAAAGTCTATTACGTGTGTGGACGAAATGTAGCCTCTCTCGAATGTCGTTTTTATATATTGTCGTTTTCATATATTTTAAATATGTAACACCACTTGATCCACGGTGAAACGTTGTTTCGTTTCACTATAAAGTGTATATGGTTGAAATGACATGTTTGTAGAAATAAAGGAATATTGTTCAGTCATTCGTCTGCAGCTCATTCTGGAGAAAATATCTGGAGAAAATCGTATCGAACAGTGAGTTGAGTGTATTGTTACATCTCCACCCTGCATCCTGGGTTAGGATCCTTGATCAGTAGCTGCTCGTTAAATGTTTTGGCTGCAGGACAAGATGGCTGCTTGCCTGTGCTGGACTACCTGCACCCCAACACTCCGCTCCCCCATTGCGTGTCTTGTGTGCTCTTGTATTGGTTATGTGCTTATGTTGCTGAGGTGTTTTTTTCCTGTTCCCACACTGTACTCCTATCGGGGGCATAGTCTGGGAGTTGCCTTTTTCTCCTCGTCTCTCCTCCTGTCATGCTGTATTTTCTTTACCCCATTGTATGTTTGTATGTACCTTGTAAAGCGCTTTGTTGATTTTTATCTGTGAAATGCGCTCTATAAATAAACTTTGAATTGAAATAACTGCACACAAACAATAGACTTGTTGGTATATTCTTTATTTCAACCTTCCATGATGTGACATATCAAAGAGTACAAATAGCACCTTTAACATTTAACATTTGGTGTCACAGAGTGATATGTTTGTGATAAAAACTGGCTACATTTCAGTAAAAACAACTAAATGTGTCTTAAATACATTCTCAAAAGAAACACATATTCAGAAATCAGTCCATTTCATTTCCCTTCATGTCCCGACATTCATAAGACAGTTTGTAAAGGTAGCATAAATACATAGCCTAAGATAATTTAATTTGGATGGTGTTTAAAATCAACAATCTCAGGAGAAATTCAACGCATTCTCATGAACGGGTTCGCATGATATCGTACGAAAACTTACGCACGACAATCTGTATAATAGCCTACAAAAATTAAGCGAGCGCCAGCCGGTCACGTGACAGTTAAGATGAGCGATTAGCGGTCTTTACAGTTAAATGAAGCCGACAAAAGATGACTGTGAGGCCGTTTCTAGTTGAGTTTAGCCAACAAAAAGTGAGCGTCACGCGTTGACAGTTAAGTTTAGACACCAAAACAACAAGTTAAGATTAGAAAAAAGATCGCAGTTTGGATCAAAACGCTACCGGGACACAACGTGTTTTTCCTGGGTGAAAGTCTTGTGGTTTCCCCCGGGACGCAAACTGCGCTCCTCAGCTTGAAAGCGCTGCGTTTTATAGGTACAGTGCTTTACTTTTCGCTGCTATATGTACGAATGATTCATGAGAACAGCCTGAAAAATGTAGTAAAAGTTTAAAACGATGAGTAATTCTAAGGTTAGTATAACAAAACTACACAAAAAAAAACAACTGATTTTGATAATAAGGCACCTGGTTAAGTGTAACTTCACTTTCTACTGAATGAACTCAGGATGTAGATTTTGAGGTAAAGTCTTAGCACTACGGTGGCCCTGAAGGACAAAACAGACACAAAACGGCACATCACAAAAACACAATAGCAGAAGAGAAAACAAAACAACATTTCACATTTTTTTTGTCATCTGAAATGTCAGTGTTTTTGTAAAATGTCATGTTTTGTAAAATGATGTGTTATTATGAAATGCTGTTGTGTTTTGTAACGACAGGGCCACCGTATTTCCCAGCTTAAAGCGTGATTAATGCTTCTGTGTAAAATCTGCGCCGTGGCTGCGCACGTAGGTACGTGGAGACACGGACGCTACGCCGTAGCCTGACGTGCACCTCCTCGAAAAACGTTAACTACACGTGGTAGCGTTGCATTTCCCGACTCATTTCCTGGTTCTCCTTCTCCATAAACAACATGAAATCAAGGAGAGGGTTAACTTCTCCTGCTACAGTCAGAAAGAACAGGGGACACACTTTGTTTCTCTCACTATGACTCTAGAGGTGCAACTCGCTTCGAAGGTAATCACACGGTCACTCTCTCCCTCGCTCTACCACACACTCCCCACACACACATACACATGTCGGCTCAACGCACACACCAGTGCACAAGTATAAACTTCAGGCCACTTACATAGGCTACGGCGAAAGCTCCGCGTGGAGCCTCCGCACAACCATAAATCAAGTGTGAAAATAAACAGCAAACAGTCCTACTGTATAACTGGAATGGCAACTCCTTAACTTTATCTTTTGTATCACGAGTTCTGCAATCTGATGTAGATTAGAAACTGAAATAGTCATCCTGAAACGAAGAGAGAATACTATAAAAATACTTTTGTGCCTCGGTCGTTTTTAAACATTTGAGTGGAGTGTACAGTGTAAAAACTGACTGAGCTACGATTATAACTCAAGTCAACCCCCTGTCTTCTGATTACGAGGCATTTCCTAGCTACACAACCTTGAAAATAGATCACCGAGCCACTAAAGATAATTAGGTCAGACACTGCAGCAGCTGCGCTGAGCAGCTTTATCTCACCGGCGCAAAGTCCTATACGTTAATATGTCACCTAACTTTACAGACAACTGTCCAGTAAAATGTACGGAGGCAACACAACGGGATATCAACGTAAAATAGGGAGAGGAGTCCGGGGGCATCCTCCATTCACAGATAGATCGATAGAAGATAGTTTATTCATGCAAATGGGGAAATTCGAGTATCCAGCAGCTCACATTTCCATACACAACACAACAATTAATTATATATAATACGACCAGTGTACTTATGTAGAATTTACACGTATCTGTACTTTACTTCGTTATTTATTTCTTGAAACTTTTACTTTTACTTCACTACATTTCCTAAATAAAATGTATACTTTTTACTCCGGGACATTTCCCCTCAGCATCTTTGTTACTCCTTACTTCCAAGAAATGTTTTGGTACGTCAAAGTGAAAGATTCTTCCTTTGTTGAAGTCCGACTTTGGATTTGATGTGTGAAGGTGTGGACACCCTGAATGTTATGCTTTACTATAAAGAAGCCACACTAAAGTTCCTAATCAAAGCTTTACTTCTAGTAATTAAGTACATTTAATATCAGAAAATTACTTTTGATACTTAGGTACAGTAAATATCAGACTTTTACTCAAGTAGTATTCTGAAAGGTGACTTTAACTTCTACCAAAGTCATTTTCTGGTAAGATACTTGTACTTTTACTCAAGTAGTGCTTGATTGTAGCGCGTGAGTGGTTATTGGGCTGCAGATATGTGCACTATTTTTCAAGCCATTTGATAATAAAATGCTTACAAATCTGTACCTCATTTGGGGAAAACATAATAGCAGTGGTTAAGTCTAATGTATTGCAGTGGGTATACTGTGCTGTATATACATATTGGCCAGAATCTGCCTGGGGGGGGGGCATATCATAGTGGGGGGTCTGGGTCCTGTATTGGGATACGCTTTAATGCCCCAATTTACGGTGGAAATAGCTTTATTTAGCTTATATGAAGAAGAAAAACACAGATGACAATTCAAAATATATCAAAAATATAATGGAAAGTTCGTCGTTGCATGTCATTGGGCATTTTTAAGTGGGTATACGGAAGTCCTGGAGCTTTCTTAGTGGGTATACTGTGTATACCTGCGTATCACGTAGACTACACCACTGCATAATAGTTGCCAAGAAAAAACAATCATCCTGTAGAGGCGACATCCTGTTTTATATCTAACTGTTCTCTTACGGTCTTAATCGTTCTGAAACCAGAACACAACTAATCATTTTCACTCCTGCCACCTAAAATGAGGCAAAACTGTCTGATGTTTCTATGTTTAAGTTACATAACGTAGGTAGGGGTAGGAATTTGGCGTAAGCAGCATTACTGATGTTGAAACGAAGGCGATATTTCCCCAGTAACAGAACTTTTGCTCCGTTGATTTGCCGTTCCAGTCAGAGAGACTGAGGGGAAATGACACAAAGTTATTTTAAAACCCTAAAAGATTCGGGGCTTTTAGGACAACATTCAGGGCTGGAGCCCCAGAAGATACCCCCTTTGCTCTGCTCCTGGCCATCACCATTAGCTAGCTTAAAAAAAGTCTACAACAATGTGCACATGAACATAAACAGTGACTTTTTAATCAGCGAAGGGTTAGGGTTCATGAATATGTTTTAGTACGCAGACATGATGACAACAATTAGCAATGCTAATACGTCCCTTATTTCTTGTTATAAATTCCCCTGAAAGACTTAAAGAACAGACTGAATTTGAGCTCAGCTGACCACAGTCTTGTGTGTCCCTGACTGAACCTCAATAAAAGACTGTTATGGTGATAATTAATGTCTTACTTATTTGTCTTAGCCTACATCCACACTAGGTTTTCATTTTTAAGCGGCATTTTGAGACAAAAACGATCTCTGTCCACACAAGAGTTTCAGCTCCAGTAGCAGAACTTATCTTTGTCCATATTAACACGTCTGACAACACGTATCACATGACCATTCACCCCCACTGGGCATGTGCGTGCCGGTGTAAACAGGAAGCAGATTGTCTGACGTTACTCTGCGGTTGAAGATCATGGATGTAGAAGTTAAAAATACAGAAAATACTTTTGGAGAAAGAACAACAACGGTGAAAAGTAAGAGCAGGGATGTATTATCTCGGAGCGATGACGAGGTGGAGCTGTTACTGAAAGGTCTGTAAGCTAGAGGTTAGATTCTCTGCCCGAAACCCGAGCCAGGCCAAGGCCGAGGCCAACATTTCCCGCCACTATCCTCTGGCCGGGCCGGGCTCTTGATCAAGCATTTGTGATTTTTTTAAACATTACTTTATTACCCTAATTGGGTGAGGAGAAAGCTATTCCCCAATCATGCAAGCGTCTCCTCCAATCGCACGCGTCACACCGGGGCTGCTGGGCTGTATGGTGTAGCTTAAGTGGCATCAAGCAACATGGAGCTTGAAGATGTAAAGAAAAGATGTAAGAAAAACAGGAGAATTAGCCTACCTTTGAGCAAGTTTGGAGGAAAGTCGGAGGTATGGAACCATTTTAAACAAGTCGTGGGCAGTGACAACATATCTGTCGAGTATATGTCGAGTGCATTAATTGCGGCACGCTGCTCGCCTATGACAGCAAAAAAAAAAAAAACGGCAGAAAAGATGATAGTCAGCCTCCAATGTCCTCCTTTGTTACTTCTCCAAGCATACCCCTCCTAAACAGATTTCTGCAGTTCAAACAACTCTGAAATTTAGTTGAGAACGTCAGATATAACGGCCCACGTATTAAAAAGAAATGTCGGATTTAAATCGGGCTCTGGCTCATAATTACAGTTAATGTGCCGGGCCAGGCTCGGATACAACGTGCACGGGCTCGGGTAGGGTCGGGCTTGATTCTTTGGGGCCCGAACTAAGCTCTAATGTAAGCTACCTAACCAATAAGACTGACTGACGTGTGTTGTCGTTTCCAAAGCTCTCTGTTTGTGTCCGTCCAGACTACAAAGCAAACCTGGAGTAGTTTAGAACCAAAAAGGGGGCAGCAGAGCTTCCAAAAGTCTCCGTTTTAGGGGCTCGGAAACACCGCAGTAGCGTGGACGCGAGACGTACACGTAGCAAAAGATATTCGTTTATAAACCAAAACGTAGTAACGTAGATGAAGCCTTCTTCTACTTTTACATCATAATACCTCACGCTACGTTAACCAAACACATCCACATGAACCTGACTCACTAACACACCTCACATCCAAATTTATGCCTTAGTTTATATTCTTTATTCTAATAAATAATTTATATTGTTTGGCTTTTTGTGTCCAGTTGTACAGTAGGGCGTTTCCAGCTGATTCTTCTTTTGCTGCACGTTTTGCATGATGTATTTTGGGAGTTAAAAACCTCTTCGAGCCGACTTTCCCGGAGCAGAGGGTCCACAGGGAGTGACTTAGTTAAAAGAAGGGATGAAAAGATGTTGAGCTGGGATGTGGAGGGAGGAAGAGAGACATGGACAGGAAAGGTGAAGGTATAAGTGGAGTCAGGTCAGGACCCAGTGCCGTTAACAGACATGGAAGCGATGTTTAAACTGGGGGAGAATGGTACCACCTTCCTCCCGGCCACAAACACCTCCGCGATGTTACGATCGTCACCTGTCGAACAGGAAGGGACATAAAGTGAATGGTGAGTGGCACATTAAATCCAGTTCAGACCAAAGATTCACGACGAGACAAGGGGAAACCGACCTGCAGCTTTCTGAAACCTGCCAGTTTACACCAATCCGGTGTATCATCTCCATAGAAACGTCTCTCTGTACTTCCATCTTAACTTCCGACTTTCAGGCTTTTTTGTAGCTGAATAAATATTTGTCTGGTAGTGACATTCCCTGTTTATTTATTTAGTTATTTTTCTGTGGCTGTAGTTTTGTGTAGTTATGTTTGTCCTAGTTGGACAATTAAAGGTGCCGTAGGTAGGATTGGGAAGATCCAGGACTTAGCCCAAAAAATTTGAACATCGACAACTTCTCAGTCCCTCCCCCCTTTCCGCTAAAGCCCAAAATGGTCTCCTAAGCCCCTCCCCCCACAAGGGAGAATGAATGCGTGTGCATGAGCAGTGAATGACACGCAGTTAGACACCTCCCCCTGGCCCTGATTGGTGCATCTGAACAGTTAGACACCCCCCCTGGCCCTGATTGGTGCATCTGAACAGTTAGACACCCCCCCTGGCCCTGATTGGTGCATCTGAACAGTTAGACACCCCCCCCTGGCCCTGATTGGTGCATCTGAACAGGGAGCTGTGGATTTTTGCAAATCTCACTACAGGCTGTAGGTGGTTACCAGCTTCATGTAGTTCTACTGGAACATAGGGTCAGTTTCAGCAAATATGACAGAACGTTAGTTGTATCAGGCTTACCATAGTGTAACCCTTTAAAGGTGCAGTATACTGCACCTTTAAAGGGTTACACTATTGTCATCAGCTGAGACGGGCTGGTTCAGACCGCGGTTTCATCTTGTCGCGAATCTCTGGTCAACTGGAAATGGGCTTTAGAGTCTGAAAATTTTGACTATTAAACTGAAATTGACACTCACCCAAATTCAAGAACTTTTCCAAAATAACCTGAAATTGAAGTGAAGTGATAAATTAGCGTGAAACTGAAATCAAATGTTTTGCTTTTATTAATTAGTGTAGAAATGTGTGCACATTCGTTCACAAGCCCTCCTACGAACCTTTGGTCCCTCACACTGGATCATGTCGATGGGTCCGTCAGCAGCAGCTACGTTCACCCTCAGGGCGTCAAAGTCTTTGCCCACTTCGAAGTTCCCCGTATGGTCATCCAGGGACAAAGCTGCAGACAAAACGCATCGTAGAAGAAGCTGTATTCTTGCCTCGTCATCGAAATAATCTTGTTCCCACGGCTACTTGCGTATCGAATCAGGCATTTCTGCTGCAGAGACTCAATGCTACATTTGTTTCTGAGTTTTGTGTCGAGTTATAACCACAGACTGTAAAAATAATGAACGAAGCTTCAGGGTCTAAAAAGTGAAGCCGATGCTGAAGCTCCTTAAAGCTGCGTTCTCTCTAACTTCCAGCAGGGGGCGACTCCACTGGCTCCAAGAAGAAGTCTGTTTCTAGAGAAGTCTATGAGAAAATGAGCCTACTTCTCTCTTGATTTATTACCTCAGTAAACATTTTCATAATGAGTTTATGGTCTCAATCGCTAGTTTCAAGTCTTCTTCAACACAGCATGATGTTCATTTAGTAAATGATGGTCCCATTTATTTTAAAATAGACGATAAAGCAGGGGATGCTTTAGGACCTGTCAATCAGGACAGAGGCTTAGCGATGCTAACCGTGCTAACTCTGTGGACATTAAAATAGACCTCAACTTGTTTTTGGGTGTTGTCTGTGTTTTCATCTTAAACTTTGACCCTCTCACTGTAAGGTTTTCACTTAATCAAAATTATCTGGAACACTTTGGTCGCCTAAAAATATCTTGTTCAGCGTTATGCCAATCAAATAGCTAGCTAGCTACAGCTAGCGTTGGTCTGTTCTGCTGTACATGCAGCTAAATGGCTCCAGCATCCAGAGGTCCGCGTTTAGCTTAGCGCGGCGCCATTGCAACCATGAACAACACTGGCTTGGCCGCATCATCCTCCCCAGCTCCACCCTGTGACGTCACTGCTGCTACGTCCATTATCTTTACAGTTTTTTTTTTTATCTTACCATGGCTTCCTCCCAGTGTGGCCAGTCTGAAAACCTCCTCAAACGTGAGCGTTTGGTGGTCTGGGTCCTGGATCGTCAGGACTTTGGATGTGTCCAGAGCTCGTCTCACAGCGTCCAGCATGGAGGCCGAGTAGCCGCCCGCCACGTCTGACACCACAAAAAAAAGACACCGGATGGGTCACATGAATACAAGGACGCATACACACACAAGTGCAAACATTCACAAACATGTATTGTGGATAGTCCAAAAAACATCATTTAAAATGTTCCTATTTCTGTGGGCACAAGATAATTAAAGTCATGGCCATTAAAATTATTTATTCATATTTATGAAAGCTGGAATCAGAGATTGTTTTTACTCAAACCGATTAATCGATTATCAAAATAGTTGCCGATTGATTCAACCGTTGACAACTAATCCATTAATCGAAAATCTCTGCAGCTCTGCTCTGCCTCTCACCTGTTCCCAGCCCCAACTTCACTTTGTGTTTCAGGACGTTGCGGACGTCCAACACGCCGCTGCACAACCTGAGAAGATAAAGAGAGAGACAATGATAACGTTTCATCTGCATTCAGGCATTTACAACGCTGTGTTATACTTTATTGCTTAAAGTGCTCATAGTATGCTCATTTTCAGGTTCATAATTGTATTTAGAGGTTATATCAGAATAGGTTTACATGGTTTAATTTTCAAAAAACACCATATATTTGTTGTACTGCACATTGCTACAGCTCTTTACCTGTGTGTTGAGCTTTTTAGCTACAGAGACATCTCAACTTCTGTTCCATCTTTGTTGGGAGCCAAGCAAAAGCTAGCCAGTCAGAAGAAGTAATGGAAACAGACAGATAAATAGGTTCTAACCACTTGTGTGACTCTACTCAGGTAGACCTACTGTTCACTGTTGGAGTGCTGCACACTAGCTAGAGTCAGAAGCAGAGTATGAGGGCGTGCCCTGACAAGTACCTAGGTAAGGACTACTAGCCAGTCAGAAGCAGAGTATGAGGGCGTGCCACAGCAGTACCTAGGTAAGGACTACTAAGCCAGTCAGAAGCAGAGTAAAGGTCTGTCTCTGAAGTAAAGGCTGGACTACAGTAGAGCTGTTTGGAGCAGTTGGTGAACAGTGTTTTCTGTTGGAGATGGTAAGTCCCTTTGGGGGGGGACTTTGGGCTTTTTCACTTTGTAAACCTATAACGTGCACAAAAAAGATATATAACACTATAAAGGAAAGGGAAAAAGCCAAAAAGCATAATATGAGCACTTTAACTGCTATTGTATTGTAAAGCGTTTTGGTCACATATATTATTGAGGAAGTATCAGAGACTTACGAGATGTTGGAATTGGGACAGTGAGACAAAGCGGCTCCTGTCTCTCTGAACAGAGTCAACTCTGCATCACTGAGGTAGCAGCCATGGGCCATCACCGTCTGCGGATCATCAGCAGCATATTCAGCATTTTTATGTTTTTATTCGAAGCAGAGATGTGATCATAGCTTTAAAACAGTGACGTGAGTGACTGTGTCCCAGCGGTGGAATGTAACTAAGTACATTTACTCCAGTACTGTACTTGTTGAGGTTCTTTACTTGAGTCTTTTCTTTTCATGCCACTTTCTACTTCTACTCTGCTACATTTCACAGAGAAATATTGTACGTTTTACTCCACTAAAATAATCTGACAGCTTTAGTTACTAGTTTCCTCAAAAATGAAGATTTTTTGCACACAGAACACATGCAGTTTATAAAATCTGATGTTTTATTATAAAGTAAACTAGCCAACAATATAACGGCCTACAAGTCCAGCTGAGATGATGAGACCATTAAACACACAACTGGTTGGATCCTTTACTCTTTCTACAATGGGAGGATTTTTCTGCATTGAATACTTTTACTTTAAGTACATTTTCCTGCACGCAGGACTTGTAACAGGGTATTTTTTACAGTGTGGCATTAGTACTTTTACTTGTCTGACCTGAATACTTCCTCCACCCCTGCTGTGTCCTCACCTTGTCAGTGAGCAGGTTGTACTTGTGATAGACGTCTGTGTAAGACTCTGACTCCGGGAACAGCTCCTTCACGAGCTTAACTTCCTCTGCGTTTTCACTGATGTGACTCTGGAAATAAACACACATATGCCATACATTAACAGTATAAATGTAATAAATACTGTATATACATAGATTCTCAGAGCAGAGCTCCATTCAGCCAGACCTGGATGTGTAAATGAGATGTTTAAACGATCGTGATTTGGCCTACTGATGTCTCATAGCAGACAGGAAATGCATTGAAGTTGACACAAACAACTTTTAAGATAAAAGCCTATGGGCTTTTCCTGGAAAAAAATCTAATATTATATATTTGTATTAGTTACAGAATTTATTTATATTAGTTTCCCCTGATTGCCAGACTTGGGAGAAAATGTTTAATAAGCCCAAAGTTTTGTTTATTAATGTTCTCCGTGTGATTTCAATACATTTCTGTGAGATTCAATTTCAAGTTTTTTCTTTTGTATTTACAGTCATATATTTTAGCATTCAGATAGAGCCGGAGGTGCGGTGCAATCACAGGATGACTAACGACAAATGTTATTCTGCAATAATTCATTTTTTATTTCTGCCTGTCAGCATTTCGCCTTTGAAAACAACACGTGTGTAACTGTGTGTTTATTTCTTTTTTCAGTAACCCCACAGGTCCAGCACTAAACAGTCTCCCTGCCAACAGTCCCCTGTGGACGTGGCCTGGTTTTGGTTGCCACGGTGAGCTCACCTGAATGTGCAGGTTGTTATTCTTAGCGATTGCTCCCAGCTGGCCCAGCAAGGCTCCTGTGCAGGATGGAGCGAAGCGAGGCGTCACCACCGGCCTCACCAGAGGGTACTACCCAAACAACAGCAGAGGATCTTAAAATCTGAAGAAAAAACTGTTGAGTTGTTGTGTTAATTTATTTGTAGACTCTTACCTTTTTGTTCAAGAGCTCTGCAATGAACCTGAGGGGAACAAAAACAATGATTGTGACTCAGTCGGCGCAGCCACATTTGCAAAATTGAAAATAATACATTTTGATAGTTTTATGGACAAAGGTTTACAAGGCAAATACAGCTTCAGGATAAGGTGCCCATTCTATTCTATTTAAAATGTATTTCCTATGGGAAGTATCAAATAGTTGCAACGAAAACTCCTACACACTTTCTAACATGCAAAAAATATATAAAGTTTAATGATAGGCAACGTTTAGGTACTAGACCATCTTCAGGCAAAATTTTCAGGCAAAAAAACACTTTGCCTGAAGATGTTCTAGTACCAAAACGTTGCCTATTATCTTTTGCAAGTTAGACAGTGTGCATGAGTTTTCTTTGCAACTTTTGACCTGCTTGTCCCCCTCCGATGCACCTGTCTCACGTTGGCCACGAGATCGTATCAATTAAGATAGTATCTTGAGGCCTCAAGATACTATCTCGTGGCCACGAGATAGTTATAATTAATTTTTTTGACAAAGTGGGACCAGGGGGGCTCTGTAGAAAAGTCAAGGTAAAAGAGTATTTTTCCTCACTTAGAGAGACATATCTAACTCCCTACAGATGAACTGTTACATTAACTCATTCGCATGAACGGGTTAACGTCATGCGTGTCACGCGACA
>NC_053117.1:38279571-38289571 GCF_010015445.1 Perca fluviatilis | reverse complement strand
TCATTTGTGTGAACTGGCAGGTTTCAGCTGCAAGTTTCAACTCGTCAGAAATCGTTGGTCTGACTTTGTTTGAAGTGTCCATGTTATGAAAAAAATCACTTTTTCTGGTGATTTGGGGTGTTATTTTGTGTCTCTGGTGCTTCCACATGCATACAAACGTTGAAAAAACACCATCCATGCTGTTTTGAGTGAGATACGGTTTCTGAATGTGTCCTGCCTTCAGTCTCCTGGTGAGCTGGTCAAAATCGGCACGGCTTTCTATGTCACTAGCCGAAACGAGGTGGCTAACCGCAACCGTTAGCAACTGCTACAACACACACTAGTTCACCATAATCTCCAAAAGAACTACTTCCATGTGCGCCCTGGTTTAGAAGAAGTCTCCCAGCTAATCCTGCCTTGGAACTGACCGAAGTTGGAGAAACAGCCTTTCTTTTACCGTCTATGGAGCTAGCTGACATGATCTACGATCTGAGCTACTGAGCATGTGCGAGTGCAATCAAAGATAGTACAGAAGAAGAAGAAGAAAAGAGGTCTCACTCTGTAGCTAAAACAGAAACCTGAACACAGGGTGAAAAGAGGAGCTGCAGCAGTGAGAGAGAGCTTTGCAGTACAACAAAAATATGGTGTTTTTTGAAAATTAAACCATGTAAACCTATTCTGGTACAACCTTAAAATACAATTATGAACCTGAAAATGAGCATAATATGGGCGCTTTAAAGTACTCACATTATGCTTTTTGGCTTTTTCCCTTTCCTTTATTGTGTTATATATCTTTTTTGTGCATGTTATAGGTTTACAAAGTGAAAAAGCCCAAAGTCCCCGCCAAAGGGACTTACCATCTCCAACAGAAAACACTGTTCACCAACTGCTCCAAACAGCTCTACTGTAGTCCAGCCTTTACTTCAGAGACAAACATGGTCACTTTGGAACACACGTTATAATGCTCGCCTAGCTGCTAGCGTGGCACGCCCTCATACTCTGCTTCTGACTGGCTAGTAGTCCTTACCTAGATGCTAGCGTGGCACACCCTCATACTCTGCTTCTGACTGGCTAGTAGTCCTTACCTAGGTACTGTCAGGGCACGCCCTCATACTCTGCTTCTGACTGGCTAGTAGTCCTTACCTAGATGCTAGCGTGGCACGCCCTCATACTCTGCTTCTGACTGGCTAGTAGTCCTTACCTAGCTGCTAGCGTGGCACACCCTCATACTCTGCTTCTGACTGGCTAGTAGTCCTTACCTAGGTACTGTCAGGACACGCCCTCATACTCTGCTTCTGACTGGCTAGTAGTCCTTACCTAGCTGCTAGCGTGGCACACCCTCATACTCTGCTTCTGACTGGCTAGTAGTCCTTACCTAGGTACTGTCAGGACACACCCTCATATTCTGCTTCTGACTGGCTAGTAGTCCTTACCTAGGTACTGTCAGGACACACCCTCATATTCTGCTTCTGACTGGCTAGTAGTCCTTACCTAGCTACTGTCAGGGCACGCCCTCATACTCTGCTTCTGACTGGCTAGTAGTCCTTACCTAGGTACTGTCAGGACACACCTTCATACTCTGCTTGTGCGACTCCCAACAAAGATGGTACAGAAGTGAGATGTCTCACTCTGTAGCTAAAACAGAGAGCTCAACACACAGGGTGAAAAGAGGAGCTGCAGCAATGTGCAGTACAACAAAAATATGGTGTTTTTTGAAAATTAAACCGTTTAAACCTATTCTGATATAACCTCTAAATACAATTATGAACCTGAAAATGAGCATAATATGAGCACTTTAAAATACAGTGCCTTGCGAAAGTATTCGGCCCCCTTGAACGTTTCGACCTTTTGCCACATTTCAGGCCTCAAACATAAAGATATGAAACTGTAATTTTTTGTGAAGAATCAACAACAAGTGGGTCCCAATTATGAAGTGGAACGAAATTCATTGGTTATTTCAAACTTTTTTAACAAATAAAAAACTGAAAAAGTGGGCGTGCAAAATTATTCAGCCCCTTTACTTTCAGTGCAGCAAACTCTCTCCAGAAGTTCAGTGAGGATCTCTGAATGATCCAATGTTGACCTAAATGACTAATGATGATAAATAGAATCCAGCTGTGTGTAATCAAGTCTCCGTATAAATGCACCTGCTCTGTGATAGTCTCAGAGGTCCGTGTAAAGCGCAGAGAGCATCATGAAGAACAAGGAACACACCAGGCAGGTCCGAGATACTGTTGTGGAGAAGTTTAAAGCCGGATTTGGATACAAAAAGATTTCCCAAGCTTTAAACATCCCAAGGAGCACTGTGCAAGCGATAATATTGAAATGGAAGGAGTGTCAGACCACTGCAAATCTACCGACCACCCGGCCATCCCTCTAAACTTTCAGCTCATACAAGGAGAAGACTGATCAGAGATGCAGCCAAGAGGCCCATGATCACTCTGGATGAACTGCAGAGATCTACAGCTGAGGTGGGAGACTCTGTCCATAGGACAACAATCAGTTGTATACTGCACAAATCTGGCCTTTATGGAAGAGTGGCAAGAAGAAAGCCATTTCTTAAAGATATCCATAAAAAGTGTCGTTTAAAGTTTGCCAAAAGCCACCTGGGAGACACACCAAACATGTGGAAGAAGGTGCTGTGGTCAGATGAAACGAAAATCAACGCTTTTGGCAACAATGCAAAACGTTATGTTTGGCGTAAAAGCAACACAGCTCATCACCCTGAACACACCATCCCCACTGTCAAACATGGTGGTGGCAGCATCATGGTTTGGGCCTGCTTTTCTTCAGCAGGGACAGGGAAGATGGTTAAAATTGATGGGAAGATGGATGGAGCCAAATACAGGACCATTCTGGAAGAAAAGCTGATGGAGTCTGCAAAGACCTGAGACTGGGACGGAGATTTGTCTTCCAACAAGACAATGATCCAAAACATAAAGCAAAATCTACAATGGAATGGTTCACAAATAAACATATCCAGGTGTTAGAATGGCCAAGTCAAAGTCCAGACCTGAATCCAATCGAGAATCTGTGGAAAGAACTGAAAACTGCTGTTCACAAACGCTCTCCATCCAACCTCACTGAGCTCGAGCTGTTTTGCAAGGAGGAATGGGCAAAAATGTCAGTCTCTCGATGTGCAAAACTGATAGAGACATACCCCAAGCGACTTACAGCTGTAATCGCAGCAAAAGGTGGCGCTACAAAGTATTAACTTAAGGGGGCTGAATAATTTTGCATGCCCAATATTTCAGTTTTTTATTTGTTTAAAAGGTTTGAAATATCCAATAAATTTCGTTCCACTTCATGATTGTGTCCCACTTGTTGTTGATTCTTCACAAAAAATTACAGTTTTATATCTTTATGTTTGAGGCCTGAAATGTGGCAAAAGGTCGAAAAGTTCAAGGGGGCCGAATACTTTCGCAAGGCACTGTACCTTTGATTTTAATGTCAAGTCTAAACATGCCGAAAGGTTTCGCTGCTGTATTATTAAACAGTTGATACCCACCGACGGGTTTCCTCTTGACACTCCTGATTGGTCTCTTTGTAATGTTTCACACAGTTGTTCCTGTCCATACACACCTTCCCCACCAAGGCTCGCTGACCAAAGTCATCTGCAAGAAAAACAAGATGATGATGAGTGCCGGGAATATTAATAAACGTTTATTTAGTAATCTGAAAAAGCGCTGCATGTACTTTGCTTATGTAGTAGTAGTAGTAGTAGTACATAAAGTTATTGTCCCTGTGGGGCAGTTGGGTTTGCGGCACAGTTGCAAAGCACTTCATGACAGGACATCAGACATACGATACAAACAAATAGTCCCTACATTAGACACCAACAGACATAACATGAAGAACATACATCACACCCTTGGGTATGACCAGGCCAGCTGGACGACTAGCTTATTTTGACTGATTTATTGTGGTACCAAAGAGAATTTGGATCTGTTCTTGGTCAGAAGGGGTTGGCAGAAACGATGCCTAGAGGGCAGTAGTTTAAAATGAGATGCCAGGGGCTGTGTGTGTAGTCACATACAATGTAATTGGCCTTTCTCAACAGTCTGTCTTCGTAAATGTGTTCAATGCTCGGTAGTGTTATCCTAAGTAACTTACTGGCAGTTGTATGTCATAGTTGTTATGTATGACATTGTGTCAGAAAACTACATGTTTTCCCCCCTAAATGTTTTACTATTACCTTATTTTATCCTCAGGTGTTTTTATGTTTTGTAACCTTGTTAAGAGAAGTTCTATAGAAGTTTATTATTATTATTGTAAAAAAAAAATTTAAAATACAACGCAATGCACTTCAAATTGTGACCATGACAACGATAAAAAGTAACGAGGTATCTGAGAGATGGTTGATATTAGGGATAGATCGATTATGGGCCCTGGACGATCACCAGGGCCGTTTTTTTTAGCAGTTTTGCAGATGATCTGTATCTGTGTTTTATTTGCCTGATAACCGACAGAGTTAATGAATTAAAAAGTGTTCTACTTTGGCTCGGCTACAGCTCTGTGTCTGTCCCTCTGCTTCGGCTTCACCACGGAGTCTGACTTCATGTCCCGACCACAACACTATCCGACTCTCTCTTACTGGGGAACTTATGTTCAAAGTTTCTCATTTATTAAATAATTGCTTAACCCTTGTGTGGTCCTTTGGGTCCCAGTGACCCGAAGGACAACACAAGGATTATGTACTTCCCTTTACTTTGTTGAGAATTGCTCTCTAAACCCTGTTTCTTGTAAAGTAAGTAAGTAAAGTTTATTTCTAGAACACATTTAAACACAGTTTAAGCTGACCAAAATGCTGTACAAACAAGAACTAAGGTGCTGTATTAACCCTTGTTTAGAGACCAATTCTCAACAAAGTAAAGGGAAGTACATAATCCTTGTGTTGTCCTTCGGGTCACTGGGACCCGAAGGACAACACAAGGGTTAAAGCATTTAAACAAAGCTTGTTGTTGGAGTTTGTAACATTCCAAAAAGGTCCAAGGTAATGGGGAAAATATGTCATATTTCATACAGATTTCTCCAAAAAAATTAATTAGTTGTTAACTAGAGCTGCATCTAACGATTATTGTCATTGTCATTGAATCTGTAGATTATTTTCTCGATTTATAGATTAGTTGTTTGGTTTCTAAAATGTCAGGATGACATTGTTGTGGATGAAGTACACACGGAGATACACTGGTAAGAGCTAATGAGGTTTAACCATGTATCAGCTAAAATAAATAGCTCACGTTACTGTATTGTGTCAACAGTTAACTTCATTTAATATTGTATGTGGAGTTTCCTTTTGCGGGGTGCAAATGTTCCACCAAAACAAGTTCCTTCCTGAGACTATTTAGCAGAGCCACCGTCACTGCGTCTGGAGTTTAGCGCCGCACAAGATGATTGTGATTGGTTTACAGCTCCATTGTGTAATGTTTTGAGTTGATTCTTAGCAAAAAAAACTTTGTTCTTTCACAAATATGTGCTCATTCATGTGTAATTACTTCCACCAACTAATCAAAGTATTCTCGTCAGCGTAGAATCTGCCATTCAGAATCATTCAGAACACATACGAGCGAGTCGCTCCAATGACGGCCGCCATGTAGCGCCTCCATCTTTAAAATACATTAGTCAAAGAGGGACATACCTCTATCTTTAAAATACGTTAGCCAAAGAGAGACATACCTCCATCTTTAAAATACGTTAGCCAAAGAGGGACATACCTCCATCTTTAAAATACATTAGCCAAAGAGGGACATACCTCCATCTTTAAAATACATTAGCCAAAGAGGGACATACCTCCATCTTTAAAATACATTAGCCAAAGAGGGACATACCTCCATCTTTAAAATACATTAGCCAAAGAGGGACATACCTCCATCTTTATAATACATTAGCCAAAGAGGGACATACCTCCATCTTTAAAATACATTAGCCAAAGAGGGACATACCTCCATCTTTATAATACATTAGCCAAAGAGGGACATACCTCCATCTTTATAATACATTAGCCAAAGAGGGACATACCTCCATCTTTAAAATACATTAGCCAAAGAGGGACATACCTCCATCTTTATAATACATTAGCCAAAGAGGGACATACCTCCATCTTTATAATACATTAGCCAAAGAGGGACATACCTCCATCTTTATAATACATTAGCCAAAGAGAGACATACCTCCATCTTTAAAATACATTAGCCAAAGAGGGACATACCTCCATCTTTAAAATACATTAGCCAAAGAGGGACATACCTCCATCTTTATAATACAAGCCAAAGAGCACATACCTCCATCTTTATAATACATTAACCAAAGAGGGACATACCTCCATCTTTAAAATACATTAGCCAAAGAGGGACATACCTCCATCTTTAAAATACATTAGCCAAAGAGGGACATACCTCAATCTTTAAAATACATTAGCCAAAGAGGGACATACCTCCATCTTTAAAATACATTAGTCAAAGAGGGACATACCTCCATCTTTAAAATACATTAGCCAAAGAGGGACATACCTCCATCTTTAAAATACATTAGCCAAAGAGGGACATACCTCAATCTTTAAAATACATTAGTCAAAGAGGGACATACCTCCATCTTTAAAATACATTAGCCAAAGAGAGACATACCTCCATCTTTATAATACATTAGTCAAAGAGAGACATACCTCCATCTTTATAATACATTAGTCAAAGAGGGACATACCTCCATCTTTAAAATACATTAGTCAAAGAGGGACATACCTCCATCTTTATAATACATTAACCAAAGAGGGACATACCTCCATCTTTAAAATACATTAGCCAAAGAGGGATATACCTCCATCTTTAAAATCCATTAGCCAAAGAGAGACATACCTCCATCTTTAAAATACATTAGCCAAAGAGGGACATACCTCCATCTTTAAAATACATTAGCCAAAGAGAGACATACCTCCATCTTTAAAATACATTAGCCAAAGAGGGACATACCTCCATCTTTAAAATACATTAGCCAAAGAGGGACATACCTCCATCTTTAAAATACATTAGCCAAAGAGGGACATACCTCCATCTTTAAAATACATTAGCCAAAGAGGGACATACCTCCATCTTTAAAATACATTAGCCAAAGAGGGACATACCTCCATCTTTATAATACATTAGCCAAAGAGGGACATACCTCCATCTTTAAAATACATTAACCAAAGAGGGACATACCTCCATCTTTATAATACATAAGCCAAAAGGGACACACCCCACCTCCATCTTTAAAATACGTTAGCCAAAAAGGGACATACCTCCATCTTTAAAATACATTAACCAAAGAGGGACATACCTCCATCTTTAAAATACATTAGCCAAAGAGGGACATACCTCCATCTTTAAAATACATTAGCCAAAGAGGGACATACCTCCATCTTTAAAATACATTAGCCAAAGAGGGACATACCTCCATCTTTATAATACATTAGCCAAAGAGGGACATACCTCCATCTTTAAAATACATTAGCCAAAGAGGGACATACCTCCATCTTTAAAATACATTAGCCAAAGAGGGACATACCTCCATCTTTAAAATACATTAGCCAAAGAGGGACATACCTCCATCTTTATAATACATTAGCTAAAGAGGGACATACCTCCATCTTTAAAATACATTAGCCAAAGAGAGACATACCTCCATCTTTAAAATACATTAACCAAAGAGGGACATACCTCCATCTTTAAAATACATTAACCAAAGAGGGACATACCTCCATCTTTATAATACATTAACCAAAGAGAGACATACCTCCATCTTTAAAATACATTAACCAAAGAGAGACATACCTCCATCTTTAAAATACATTAGCCAAAGAGGGACATACCTCCATCTTTATAATACATTAGCCAAAGAGGGACATACCTCCATCTTTATAATACATTAGCCAAAGAGGGACATACCTCCATCTTTAAAATACATTAGCCAAAGAGGGACATACCTCCATCTTTATAATACATTAGCCAAAGAGGGACATACCTCCATCTTTATAATACATTAGTCAAAGAGGGACATACCTCCATCTTTATAATACATTAGCCAAAGAGGGACATACCTCCATCTTTAAAATACATTAGCCAAAGAGAGACATACCTCCATCTTTATAATACATTAACCAAAGAGGGACATACCTCCATCTTTATAATACATTAGCCAAAGAGGGACATACCTCCATCTTTAAAATACATTAGCCAAAGAGGGACATACCTCCATCTTTATAATACATTAGTCAAAGAGGGACATACCTCCATCTTTATAATACATTAGCCAAAGAGGGACATACCTCCATCTTTATAATACATTAACCAAAGAGGGACATACCTCCATCTTTAAAATACATTAGCCAAAGAGGGACATACCTCCATCTTTAAAATACATTAGCTAAAGAGGGACATACCTCCATCTTTAAAATACATTAACCAAAGAGGGACATACCTCCATCTTTAAAATACATTAACCAAAGAGGGACATACCTCCATCTTTAAAATACATTAGCTAAAGAGGGACATACCTCCATCTTTAAAATACATTAGCCAAAGAGAGACATACCTCCATCTTTATAATACATTAACCAAAGAGGGACATACCTCCATCTTTAAAATACATTAGCTAAAGAGGGACATACCTCCATCTTTAAAATACATTAGCCAAAGAGAGACATACCTCCATCTTTAAAATACATTAGCCAAAGAGGGACATACCTCCATCTTTAAAATACATTAGCCAAAGAGAGACATACCTCCATCTTTATAATATATTAACCAAAGAGGGACATACCTCCATCTTTATAATACATTAGCCAAAGAGGGACATACCTCCATCTTTATAATACATTAGCCAAAGAGGGACATACCTCCATCTTTAAAATACATTAGTCAAAGAGGGACATACCTCCATCTTTAAAATACATTAGCCAAAGAGAGACATACCTCCATCTTTAAAATACATTAGCCAAAGAGGGACATACCCCCCTACCTCCATCTTTAAAAATTTAAAATACATTAGCCAAAGAGGGACATACCTCCATCTTTATAATACATTAGCCAAAGAGGGACATACCTCCATCTTTAAAATACATTAGCCAAAGAGGGACATACCTCCATCTTTAAAATACATTAGCCAAAGAGAGACATACCTCCATCTTTAAAATACATTAGCCAAAGAGGGACATACCTCCATCTTTAAAATACATTAGCCAAAGAGGGACATACCTCCATCTTTAAAATACATTAGTCAAAGAGGGACATACCTCCATCTTTATAATACATTAGCCAAAGAGGGACATACCTCCATCTTTAAAATACATTAGTCAAAGAGGGACATACCTCTGCATTTCACCCTTTTATACTCAGTGGCACCGTGATGAATGCCAGGGGGAGATTACTCGCCAGCGAAGGGTAAAAAGAGAATTAAAACGACAACGCGACAGGCTAAGCAACGAGACCAAAGTTAATATTGGAGTGGCTAGAGAGATACTAAGAGCTAATTTCGGGATTGGCCACCGTAGCAGTTGAAACGCGATCGGAATGGGAGGGGCTAGAAAGTAATATTCAGTTGGTTGTCTTATACAATTTCAGCACTAGATGGGAGAAATTATTATGCAATGTAGCTTTAAAGAAATGCAAACAACCCAGAGCTCTTATCCCAGAATGCATCTGTGGTGGAGCCAGACTTTACTCCACAGCGCTGTGGAGATAAAGGTCTGGCAATGTGAGACTAAAGATAGTGTACATAATCATCAGTTCACTCAGGGTCTGTGAGAGAGCTTTGTGCTACTGGGACCGAACATTTCCAGTCAAATCAGGCAGGAAATGTGCATATATATCAGATTTCCAGAAATAGGACAGATATACAGACAATTGTCTTCCCTTTTTTGTTTTTCTGGTTCAAACTTTCAAAGGAAAACATTTTTTTCAACATTTTGGCCTCCTTCCAAACATTTTTGTCACTTTATTCCAAATTTCTTGTCACTATTTCCAATGTTTTTGTCATTCACGTTTTTGAA
>NC_053117.1:38249571-38277071 GCF_010015445.1 Perca fluviatilis | reverse complement strand
AAACACGACATCCACACACTCACAAACACTCTTTTCTACACATTGTTAAGCCATTGATCTGTTCACACCCATCTCAAATCACAGGCTGTGTGACAGAAGAGGGAAACTCAGAAAAAAGTCTCTCACTCTGGCTCCATTTCAGGGCTGTAGGGATGCACTAATATTCCTTTATTTATATAAACGGTACAAAACAACAGACGTGTCCCTCTTATCAAAAGTGAGGCTGAAATTATTGTATTGTGCCCAGTGGCTAGAAATGGTGATAGGTGTAAACCGAGCCCTGGGTATCCTGCTCTCCTCCTCAATAGCTACAGACACAGAAATGGCACATCCTAAGGAAAGCTCATTGTGGGACTGGCTCTAGTGGCTGTAATTCTGCACCAAGGCTGAATTTCGGGAAAGAGACTTCAGATACAGTATTAGGGGACCACTAAGGCCTATATAAAAGAGACTTCAGATACAGTATTAGGGGACCACTAAGGCCTATATAAAAGAGACTTCAGATACAGTATTAGGGGACCACTAAGGTCTATATAAAAAGAGACTTCAGATACAGTATTAGGGGACCACTAAGGCCTATATAAAAAGAGACTTCAGATACAGTATTAGGGGACCACTAAGGCCTATATATAAAAGAGAACTTCAGGATACAGTATTAGGGGACCACTAAGGTCAATATAAAAGAGACTTCAGATACAGTATTAGGGGACCACTAAGGCCTATATAAAAGAGACTTCGGATACAGTATTAGGGGACCACTAAGGCCTATATAAAAGAGACTTCAGATACAGTATTAGGGGACCACTAAGGTCAATATAAAAGAGACTTCAGATACAGTATTAGGGGACCACTAAGGTCTATATAAAAGAGACAGATACAGTATTAGGGGACCACTAAGGTCTATATAAAAGAGACAGATACAGTATTAGGGGACCACTAAGGCCTATATAAAAGAGACTTCAGATACAGAATTAGGGGGCCACTAAGGTCTATATAAAAGAGACAGATACAGTATTAGAGGACCACTAAGGTCTATATAAAAGAGACTTCAGATACAGTATTAGGGGACCACTAAGGTCTATATAAAAGAGACTTCAGATACAGTATTAGGGGACCACTAAGGTCTATATAAAAGCATCCAAAGAACACCATGTCATGGGACCTTTAACATGTTTAAAACAAGGTCAAAGAATGTTGACTAAAATGACAAAAGCGCCAAAAGACATTAGAAAGCCTCGAAAACAGCAAAAAAAAAAAAAAAAAAAAAACTGTCAAAAATGTGGAAAAAAGCATTGAAAAATGTGTCGAAGAAAATGTGAAAAAAGTGTTGATTTTCAGGTTTGACCCGGGAGGACAACGCAAGGGTAAGAATCAACAACCGTTGTTGATTTTAAAGATTAAGGTTCTAGTTGAACTGTGAGAAGGCCCCGAGGGCAAGTCCGAGTCCTGAGTTTTAGCTCCGGTAGCAGAACTAATCGGGGTAACAGAGAGGCCGTTTGTGTCACTACGCGTGTGTTTTACCCAGCTCTATTTTTAACGTACTAACAATTTTCATTATGAAATATCCATCTTAATTAAGACTTTTTAACTTTTTGCAAGCAAGAAGAGTGCCTTGGACCTTTCTTCTTTTTCCTTTTAAGAGGTATCAACAAATATGGACTGACTTACTGTTTGTCTTTCAGGAATTTGCTGCTAAATCTACAAACTAATATCTAACTAAATATCAAAGCTGTTATACCTGCAGTGTGTCACAAAGCTCAGTTTTTATCTTCGCCTTTTACACATTAATTTTTTTTAGGAAAGTTGAGATATGAAAGGGGAGAGACAGGGGGGGGAAGACATGCAGGAAACCGGTAGGGCTGGACCCAAATATTCGAATATTCGTTCGGTGGGTTGGTATTCAATTTGAAAATTTGTATTATATACAGTATATACAGTATTAGGGGACCACTAAGGCCTATATAAAAGATACTTCAGATACAGTATTAGGGGACCACTAAGGCCTATATAAAAGATACTTCAGATACTAAAAGTATTAGGGGACCACTAAGCTCTATATAAAAGATACTTCAGATACAGTATTAGGGGACCACTAAGGTCTATATAAAAGAGACTTCAGATACAGAATTAGGGGACCACTAAGGCCTATATAAAGAGACTTCAGATACAGTATTAGGGACCACTAAGGTCTATATAAAAGAGACTTCAGATACAGTATTAGGGGACCACTAAGGTCTATATAAAAGAGACTTCAGATACAGTATTAGGGGACCACTAAGGCCTATATAAAAGATACTTCAGATACAGTATAAGGGGACCACTAAGGTCTATATATAAAAGAGACTTCAGATACAGTATTAGGGGACCACTAAGGTCTATATAAAAGATACTTCAGATACAGTATTAGGGGACCACTAAGGCCTATATAAAAAGAGACTTCAGATACAGTATTAGGGACCACTAAGGTCTATATAAAAGAGACTTCAGATACAGTATTAGGGGACCACTAAGGTTCATATATAAAAGATACTTCAGATACAGTATTAAGGGGACCACTAAGGTCAAGGTTATATAAAAGAGACAAGTTCGATACAGTATTAGGGGACCACTAAGGTCTATATAAAAGAGACAGATACAGTATTAGGGGACCACTAAGGCCTATATAAAAGAGACTTCAGATACAGAATTAGGGGGCCACTAAGGTCTATATAAAAGAGACAGATACAGTATTAGAGGACCACTAAGGTCTATATAAAAGAGACTTCAGATACAGTATTAGGGGACCACTAAGGTCTATATAAAAGAGACTTCAGATACAGTATTAGGGGACCACTAAGGTCTATATAAAAGCATCCAAAGAACACCATGTCATGGGACCTTTAACATGTTTAAAACAAGGTCAAAGAATGTTGACTAAAATGACAAAAGCGCCAAAAGACATTAGAAAGCCTCGAAAACAGCAGAATAAAGCTTTGAAAACAGCGTCAAACAAGGCACTAACAATGTTTTAAAAAGTGACAAAAACGTAAAAAAAAAAAACTGTCAAAAATGTGGAAAAAAGCATTGAAAAATGTGTCGAAGAAAATGTGAAAAAAGTGTTGATTTTCAGGTTTGACCCGGGAGGACAACGCAAGGGTAAGAATCAACAACCGTTGTTGATTTTAAAGATTAAGGTTCTAGTTGAACTGTGAGAAGGCCCCGAGGGCAAGTCCGAGTCCTGAGTTTTAGCTCCGGTAGCAGAACTAATCGGGGTAACAGAGAGGCCGTTTGTGTGTCACTACCCGCGTGTTTTACCCAGCTCTATTTTTAACGTACTAACAATTTTCATTATGAAATATCCATCTTAATTAAGACTTTTTAACTTTTTGCAAGCAAGAAGAGTGCCTTGGACCTTTCTTCTTTTTCCTTTTAAGAGGTATCAACAAATATGGACTGACTTACTGTTTGTCTTTCAGGAATTTGCTGCTAAATCTACAAACTAATATCTAACTAAATATCAAAGCTGTTATACCTGCAGTGTGTCACAAAGCTCAGTTTTTATCTTCGCCTTTTACACATTAATTTTTTTTAGGAAAGTTGAGATATGAAAGGGGAGAGACAGGGGGGGGAAGACATGCAGGAAACCGGTAGGGCTGGACCCAAATATTCGAATATTCGTTCGGTGGGTTGGTATTCAATTTGAAAATTTGTATTATATACAGTATATACAGTATTAGGGGACCACTAAGGCCTATATAAAAGATACTTCAGATACAGTATTAGGGGACCACTAAGGCCTATATAAAAGATACTTCAGATACAGTATTAGGGGACCACTAAGGTCTATATAAAAGAGACTTCAGATACAGAATTAGGGGACCACTAAGGCCTATATAAAAGAGACTTCAGATACAGTATTAGGGACCACTAAGGTCTATATAAAAGAGACTTCAGATACAGTATTAGGGGACCACTAAGGTCTATATAAAAGAGACTTCAGATACAGTATTAGGGGACCACTAAGGCCTATATAAAAGATACTTCAGATACAGTATAAGGGGACCACTAAGGTCTATATAAAAGAGACTTCAGATACAGTATTAGGGGACCACTAAGGTCTATATAAATGATACTTCAGATACAGTATTAGGGGACCACTAAGGCCTATATAAAAGAGACTTCAGATACAGTATTAGGGACCACTAAGGTCTATATAAAAGAGACTTCAGATACAGTATTAGGGGACCACTAAGGTCTATATAAAAGATACTTCAGATACAGTATAAGGGGACCACTAAGGTCTATATAAAAGAGACTTAAGATACAGTATTAGGGGACCACTAAGGTCTATATAAAAGAGACTTCAGATACAGTATTAGGGGACCACTAAGGTCTATATAAAAGAGACTTCAGATACAGTATTAGGGGACCACTAAGGCCTATATAAAAGAGACTTCAGATACAGTATTAGGGGACCACTAAGGTCTATATAAAAGAGACTTCAGATACAGTATTAGGGGACCACTAAGGCCTATATAAAAGATACTTCAGATACAGTATAAGGGGACCACTAAGGTCTATATAAAAGAGACTTAAGATACAGTATTAGGGGACCACTAAGGTCTATATAAAAGAGACTTCAGATACAGTATTAGGGGACCACTAAGGCCTATATAAAAGAGACTTCAGATACAGTATTAGGGGACCACTAAGGCCTATATAAAAGAGACTTCAGATACAGTATTATTTTGTATTTTTGTCTGTCTGATTGAAAGCCCTACAAAGCAGCTCGATTGGTTGGGGTAAGGATAGCCGATTGGTCAGGGGATAGGACCTGAACAAATGGGGTTGGGTTACGTTACCATGTGTAAGCATGGACGCCTGGCCATAAAAGCTATTTAAGGGCAGGTCTTGGCGTGGCCATAGTGGGACGTCAGGCTAGTGGGCTGTAGGACCAAAGGGAATTTTTTCGGGTTATTGAGAGGTCGGAGCAATGGAGCGTCGGAGAAATGACATGGCACCCAGGAAACTCGAACCCTGGACCTTCTGCGTCAAGGAATAAACCTCTACGTGTGTGCGCCTACTCTACCAACTGGGCTAACCGGGCCACACTGTACACATTTTAACGCCCACTTATTTTCACGATGCCAGAACAACTCACCACTACTTGAGTGTAGACGCGGCGGGCGAACTCCAAGTCCTTGAAGCGAGACTCCACAGGGAAGGTGTAGGTGTTGAGCCACTGCAGCAGGGGCATGTCCAGCGCCGTGCCGGCGTAGCAGTACTGGGGCGCGTGGATGTGGGTGTCCACCAGTCCCGGCATGAAGAACTCACTGCAGCGCAGAAAGAAACGAGAACGGTTCAAACATGTACATCGTTTTTACAGGAGAAGAGCAAGAAGTGATTTAATATATTGCAAAATGTACAGCTGCAAAGATGAGTCGATTAATTGTCAACTTTTAAATTAATCCCCAGCTATTTTGACAATCGATTAATCGGTTTGAGCCATTATTTATTTTTTTATTATGCTAATCGTGCTAATCCCGTGCAGGTCCTGAAGGGCTTCTGACCATTTCTATCAATTCTTGAGAGGTAAAAAGTGGATAAATGTTGCACCAAATCCGTAGTCGTCTTTCCATCAACGTATTTTTATGGCCATTTTTTAAGTATCAAATTAGAAAATGTTGATGGAAACGGCAAAATAAAAAAAATAAAAAGTCCTCAAATTCGCTCGCTTGAGGAGGTTTTTGCCTTTTTTGAAAAAGAATTAATGCGCAAAATGGGAGCTGGAACCAGCTTTGCCGAATAAGTTGTGTCGTAGCGAACACTCGTAACTCACGTAACTCACATGACTACAGTCCCGGTATCCATCGGATGGGGGAAGGATTGGGAAACTTGTCCCATCCAGTGCACCGTACACTTGTGGCACAAGGTGCGTGGTGGAGTTACGGTGCGCTGTATGTAGCCTGAGCCTGAGCCACGTCGGGTAAATAGACAAGTTGGTTCAACAGCTTGAATCGTACGGCCCTGCACACCGCGTAGACACTACGGTGAACGGTTATCTCACCAAATGGCTCTGCCACAGCCCCAGATTCTGCACAGGTGAGGAACTTGTACGATGCTAACTCTCTCCATTTAGCCAAAGAACTTCGCTTCTAAAATCTTTGAAGCCGATTTGAAATCTACAACCACGCGTAACGTCTACTTGTGATGACACAACGCTTTGCGTAATCTAGTTTATTCGCTCTAAACCACTTGATGGAAACGCTTCTAGTTCGCATTTTATTTTTATTTTTGCGACATTTCAAAAGTTCGCTTAAAATTCGCTTGACAATTAGAATGAAACATGGCTACTGTAACTGATGGAATCAACCGAATAATAGCTGCAAAACGTATGAGACATAATTAGGGCTGCAAAGATTAATCAGTTAGCTGTCAACTCTTTTTTTTAAATGTTTTTATTAATTTCATTGCTTGTCCCCCCCCCCCATGTCTTAGTTGTCAACTATTAAATTAATCGCCAACCATTTTGATAATCGGTTAATCGGTTTGAGTAATTTTTTATTTTAAAAAAGTACAAATTCTCCGTTTCTGGCGTCTCAAATGTGAATATTGTTCTAGTGTCTTCTCTCCTCTGTGACAGTAAACTGAAGATCTTTGAGTTGTGGACAAAACAAGACATTTGAGGATGTCGTCTTGGGGCTTTTAAGGAACACTGATTGACAGATTAATCAACAATGAAAATAATCGGTTTAATTGCAGCCCTAATGAAATCCTGTACATTGAGTAATTCATGTTATATATTCTACTTACTGTTGTGCCAGTTGAGTGACTTCAGACGGACTGAATCCAAAGCTCTGAGACAGTCGGTTCAGCTCCGCTCCTTTCTCGATGAAAGCAATCTGATGGCAGAATGGAAACCAGCGAAGAGTTGGTGATTAGAAAAAGAGTTTGCATGTAACAGAGGACACGCTGTGAGAGAATAGAACATCCTTCGTGTTTAGTGTACAGTGTAGGATTTCCACGATGTCCGCATATTGTATTTCCTTATCGATAACAACAGAGTGGAAGATTACACGCATGCTTCGGATGGTTTAAAGATGTCCTATGGATTTAAATCCCACATGTTGCACACAGGGGCGGAGAAACTGTCCTCCCCCGAAAAACACTCACATAAGTTGTTTCTTTAAGCAGTAATCACGACTCATATTTACGTTAATAGTGTCAACGCCTTCTAGTGGCCGTATTAGTTATTATGGGAGCAAAGCAGGAAGTAAGGTAAGGTACCAGCTCGACTCGCCTCGCCTTTTTTGTTTTTCCATTATGATAAAAAGAAAAGAAAAAAAACACACAGAACGTAGAAGGTATGTTGTTTGTGATTCTCGGCATGTGGCCGTTTGCCAGAAGACACACACGCACACACACACACACACACACACACACACACACACACACACACACACACACACACACGTTGATGTTGCATGTGTCATATCCACTGCACCATCACCACCCAATACCACACATTCCACGTTCTGTGTGTGTGTGTGTGTGTGTGTGTGTGTGTGTCTCTTCTGGCAAACTAGCCTGGTCCTACTAGACTCTCGTACATTTCATTTGTGCAGAGTGTGTGTGTGTGTGCGTGTGTGTACGTGTCAAGATGGCGGCAGGTCGCAGGTGGAACATGGCTGGACCGGTGTGCACACCTGTATGATTTTCCAACATAAACACCCGTTGTAACTGCCAGCGTTAATGCAGGGTGTGTATTTTGATATGGCTGACTTTCGGCTACTACTTTTGACAATGTGCCTTATAACAACAAGTAAAGAGAGATCCAGACCGGCAGGATTTACAAAGATCAGCTCTTAAGGTGGTCAGGTTTGGACATAAAACATACAAAATTTGCTGCATTTTATGAAAGACGCAGAGGAGGAAATAGATGGTATAAAGCAAAGTATTTAGATCTTGGTTTTTTCTTGCGATGCCTTTCAGATCCAAATAAAAGCATTTAAATGTGTGTCTTCTGGCAAACTAGCCTGGTCCTACCAGACTCTGGTCCATTAGCCTGGTCCTACCAGACTCTGGTACACTAGCCTGGTCCTACCAGACTCTGGTACACTAGCCTGGTCCTACCAGACTCTGGTACATTAGCCTGGTCCTACCAGACTCTGGTACACTAGCCTGGTCCTACCAGACTCTGGTACATTACCCTGGTCCTACCAGACTCTGGTACACTAGCCTGGTCCTACCAGACTCTGGTACACTAGCCTGGTCCTACCAGACTCTGGTACATTACCCTGGTCCAACCAGACTCTGGTACACTAGCCTGGTCCTACCAGAAACTGGTACATTACCCTGGTCCAACCAGACTCTGGTACACTAGCCTGGTCCTACCAGAAACTGGTACAGTAGCCTGGTCCTACCAGACTCTGGTACATTACCCTGGTCCTACCAGACTCTGGTACATTACCCTGGTCCTACCAGACTCTGGTACATTATCCTGGTCCAACCAGACTCTGGTACACTAGCCTGGTCCTACCAGAAACTGGTACACTAGCCTGGTCCTACCAGAAACTGGTACACTAGCCTGGTCCTACCAGAAACTGGTACAATAGCCTGGTCCTACCAGAAACTGGTACACTAGCCTGGTCCTACCAGAAACTGGTACACTAGCCTGATCTTACCAGACTATGGTACTCTAGCCTGGTCCTACCAGACTCTGGTACACTGGCCTGGTCCTACCAGACTCTGGTACACTAGCCTGGTCCTACCAGACTCTGGTACATTATCCTGGTCCTACCAGACCCTGGTACATTATCCTGGTCCTACCAGACTCTGGTACATTATCCTGGTCCTACCAGACTCTGGTACACTAGCCTGGTCCTACCAGACTCTGGTACATTATCCTGGTCCTACCAGACTCTGGTACATTACCCTGGTCCTACCAGACTCTGGTACATTATCCTGGTCCTACCAGACTCTGGTACACTGGCCTGGTCCTACCAGACTCTGGTACACTGGCCTGGTCCTACCAGACTCTGGTACATTATCCTGGTCCTACCAGACTCTGGTACACTAGCCTGGTCCTACCAGACTCTGGTACAGTAGCCTGGTCCTACCAGACTCTGGTACATTACCCTGGTCCTACCAGACTCTGGTACATTATCCTGGTCCTACCAGACTCTGGTCCATTTCATTAGTCCAGAGAATCTGGCCACTCTCCATTGACAAGTTTTAACTTCCTGTAAGGTGGGTACTCTGTTGCCTGGCTCCGCCCTCCTACGTACTGTCTGGTAGGACCAGGCTAACAAGAGGGGAGACGACAACAACTATCGGCTTAGCATCGCTAGCGTTAGCCTTAGCCAACTCCTTCACCGCTAACGGAGCGAGCTGGAGAATCAAACTGTTCCCGAATCCCGTGGGGGAGGAGGGCCACGACATCACGGCCACCAACACAACTCAGCAAAGGTTGTTCTCGCTCGGGGTTTAACTTCTGGATATTCGGCAGCGTTGCCACAAATGGACCGCATGGCTTCGCTCGCATCTTTCTCCGCCGCCATTACGGAACTACAACTCAAACTAGCGCACGTCACGACCTCAACGTCGTCGTTCTCAGCCACTCCCTCTGTTCTCTGATTGGACCGCCAAATATTTGGTCGTAGAAAATCCAAGAATATACCGCAAACCCAGACGTAGTACTGAAGGAAAATGAAAATTGAGCGGAAGTACGTAGGAGGGCGGAGCCAGGCTTCTGGCAAAGAATCACAAACAACACACCTTCGTCGTTCTGTGTGTGTGCGTGTCGCGTGAGGTCACGGCAGTTTCCTGCGGCGTCACTATGACGACCAGCCACGCTCGCCTCACACATGAGGCGGTGCTAAATCTGCAATGGAAAATAGAGGACGGGGCACCGCGGCCGAGTCGAGTCGAGCCGAGCTGGTACTAGCAGTGGGTAAGCGCCATAAGAGCGCCACATTTCTACATAAGGAGGTTGGTTGGGGGGGTTAACAAGGTTAGTGACGTGTTTAAAACCACTAATGGGGATCTTTCTTAATAAACATTAAAGCGCCCATATTATGCTCATTTTCAGGTTCATAACTGTATTTTAAGATTGTACCAGAATAGGTTTACATGGTTTAATTTTCAAAAAGCACCATATTTTTGTTGTACTGCACAGCTCTCTCTCACTGCTGCAGATCCTCTTTTCACCTGGTTTCTGTTTTAGCTACAGAGTGAGACCTCTTTTCATCTTCTTCTTCTGTACTATCTTTGATTGCACTCGCACATGCTCAGTAGCTTAGATGTAGATCATGTCAGCTAGCTAACTCTAGAGACAGTAGGCTCGTTCGAGATGAGCCAGATCTGCGCAGAATCGATCACCGGCGATCGGCGCCCAATGCATGCCGGTTAGATTTGTGTCCGACTTGATCCCGACTTGCTCTGACGTCATGCACACGTGGGCAACGATAATCTCACGAGATCAAGGCGGCCGCAGTTCTGAGACGCAGGTAGCGCAGTTGCTTTTCACCAACTGCAAGAGCCAGGCGGACGCAGGTGGACCCAGTGCATGCTGGGAAACGCCGGCCTCTCAGCTGATCGAACAGCTGATTGGTTCAGAATCGACTCAACATGATGACGTTTTATATAAACTTTTTATTGATTTTGAATCGGAGGGATTTTAACTGCTATTTGTCTGATTTAAAGGCTTATTCTGTACAGAACACATGTGTGGCTGATAGTTATGTTTAGAAGTCAGAGAGACTAAATCTGATCAGATTACAGATCATCTACAGTCTGTTGTTAATTAAAATCAGCAACAGATCGCATGTAGAGCATTTTGACAGCTACTCTGTCATAATAAAACCAACTGGAGACTGTGTAGGAGCTGATATATGGGTCTGATAACATTTTATTAAATCGGAATCGGACCCGACCGGACCACAGTGTTTGTGTCACTTCCTGTTCAGCCTGAAGGCTGCTGGAGTCAGCTGGAAAACTGTCCGACTTGAGAGCGGACTTTTGTCCCCGCCCCCGGCTGCTGCCGCCTGCTCTCGTCTACTTTACAGGCGAGGCGCAGTTCATTTCGAACGAGCCTATTAAAAGAAAGCCTGTTTCTCCAACTTTGGTCAGTTACAAGGCAGGATTAGCTGGGAGACTTCTAAATGAGGGCACACATGTAAGTAGTTCTTTTGTAGATTATGGTGAACTTGTGTGTGTTGTAGCAGTGCTTTGCTATTGAGAACGACGTAGCATGCTAGCGTTAGCATTAGCGTTAGCATTAGCGTTAGCATGCTAATGCTAACGGTTAGCATGCTAACGAGCTAACGGTTGTGGTTAGCCAGCTCATTTCGGACTGTGATGTCACAGTCCGGGCCGATTTTAAACAGCTCACCAGGAGACTGAAGGCAGGACACATTCAGAAACTGTATCTCACTCAAAACAGCATGGATGGATTTTTTTCAAAGTTTGTATGTGTGTGGAAGCACCAGAGACACAAAAGAACACCCCAAATCCCAGAAAAAGTGTTTTTTTCATAATATGGGCACTTTAAACAATATTAAGGGTCGTATTTCCTGCCACCATTAGGGGCGCTAATGAAACGTATTAGAGGGTAGGAATAAACGACCCATATCGGCGTACGGTTTGGAGGACTGTAACTATATGTACATTCAGTTATGCAAATGAATAAAATATATATAATAAGGACCTGTTTTATATCTAATTCTTCTCCAAGTGTCTTCATCGTTCTGAAACCAGAACACAATAAATGTTGAGGATGACTAATTTTCACTCCTCTTAAAGAGAGACAAAACACTGTCTGATGTTTCTATTTTTAAGTTATATAACGTAGGTAGGGTAGGAATTTGGAGTAAACTGATCTTGAAACGAAGGCGATATTTCCCTAGCCTGGATGCCAGCCGAACTTAGCCCCGCCCACAACATTTGAGGTCGGGAAGCTGGGTCTGGTCTTGATCCGTTGTGGAGCAACTATGCTCGAACCAGAGCTGTTCGGACCAATCAAATTGTCGGGGCGGGCTTTATACGATGACGGACAGATGATCGACAGTAACGTAATCAACCATGTCACCAAAGAGCACTTGGGTTGAATTTGTTTACAACCAAGATGGCTGCAGTTGGAGAATTGAGATGTGTAGATTCCTCCATCGCGTCTGTTATAGATAGAGCTTGAACTGTCCCACAATAGAGCTCATAACAGAGCCTGTCTATTTAAAGATAGCGTTGCTGCTAATAGGGTCTCACATTAGTCTTTTAAATGCGTATTTGTACATTATGAGTGCTTAAACTAATATTTACAATACACAAGTTGGTTTAGTGCCAAGTGCAGTGGCAACATGATATAATGTGGAGAGTCCCCCCACACCAAATCCTGCTTAAGGCCCCCCAAAAGTCTGGGGCCGGCCCTGGTTATAGAAGATATCGACAGCGCATTCATTTTAAAAAGAGGAACAGAGAACCGAGATCGAGGCATTTGTCGATCGGAAAGATGTTTTTGCCGTCCTTCCTGCGGGATTCGGCAAAAGTTTAACGTACGTCACATACTCCTTTGCTCCGATTGGTTGTAGGTCTGTCCAATTGAGTGCAGAGGCTTTTAATTTCCTGGTTCGGTTGAAACACGCCCCATAATCACAGCCCAGTGGAGCTGGATCAGACTCGTATTCGGACTAGAATCTGAGTATGACCTCGTCAGGCTAATATTTCCCCAGTAAACAGAACTTTTACTCCATTGATTTTTCCGGTCCCGTCAGAGGAAATTAAAGTTATTTTAAAACCCTAAAAGATTCAGCGGCTTTTGAGCAAAACATTCGGGACTAGGGCCCCAAAGGCCCCTCCCCTCGCTCCGTGCCTGTTTGCACATATTATAGGCTACATACTGTGAACTTTTGCACACTCACTGATCCATATATTTACACAGCGTGCAATAAACCGTACAGCCTCCCTTCCTTCTTTCTTTCTTTCTCAAACAAAGAGTCTTTGTTATTTTGTTATAGTGTATTTTACATTGCGTTTACTCTATCTATTCTGTAGCCTATTTATGTTCTTGACTGTAGCAGTATTATTTATTTCCTTTTTGGTATTGTTTGCAGCAAACACACCAAGGCAACTTCCTTTGGTAATCTACTTCTGATTCTGATTGAAGAGGCTACTTCAGACTGTCATTAAGCTGCTTGTGTCTAAGAGCTCAGAGTGGGCCAAATTGTGAAAGTTGCTCAGCAACAGCTCACTGCAGAAGACAGTTTATAGATTGTGTAACAGATTTACGTCGTATTTGTGAACCAAACTGTGCCAAATGTTGCCTCCTAATTTGCGCAAGGGTTAGTAGTAAAGTTATAGAGCTATAGATATTAATCAAATTATCATTAACAGCAATATGTTTTCAAAATCGTAAATAGTATGGGGTTTTAAACTTCTAAATTAAGACTAAAAGCTGTTTTAAATGTTGGACTAACCTTTCCGTCTGTATCCACACCCAGGAGTTGATCTTCCAGGATCTGTAGCGCGGTTTGCTGCGTCGAGTGGATAAACGTCCCCCGGTAGACGTGAGAAATGTCGGCGCTGGGTCGGTCAGAGTTTGCCATCCTTTCAACAGATGAGTTCGGAGTCGAGCAGTGGAATTACCTGCAGCGGCAGCACCACTGGGGTTTTGTCTTTGGAGAGTTTCGATCAGCAGAACTCCACCTGACTGCGGAGACAATCTGCAGCCAATGAGAAGACAGGGTGTGTGTGTGTGTGTGTGTGTGTGTGTGTGTGTAGGCTACACGTCACGTTGTTATAACTTCTAAATGCCCTTATGATGGAGCCAGAGCTCGCTCAAATGTGTCATCCCTTTGTATAAAAAAAAAAATCCTTTGCTATATTATTAGATTTTTTCATGCTTTAATATGTCATTGTGTGTGTGTGTGTGTGTGTGTATGTGTGTGTGTGCACTTACTTTTCAATCAATCAATCAATCGGAGTTGTTTATACAGCACTTTTAATACATAAAAATGCAGCACAAAGTGCAATCCTCCCCCCCCCAACTCTCTCTCACTCACACACACACACACACACACACACACACACACACACACACACACACACACACACACACACACACACACACACACACACACACACACACACACACACACATTTTCTTATCTCAAAGAATGTGTGCAGTGTTAGTGTATGGAAGATGATTAGAGCCAATGCCTCAGTCCCGTCCCCCTTCTGGGGTTCACCACTTATATCACTGTATCCTGTCCTGCATTTACCCTCTGTAGAAGCTGTTGTCAACTATTCAATTAATTGCCAACTGTTTCGATCGATAAACGGTTTGAGTTATATGATGTCAGCTTGTTGAATGTAAATATTGTTCTAGTGTCTTCTCTCCTCTGCAACAGTAAACTGAATCTCTTTGAGTTGTGGACAAAACAAGACATTTGAGGACGTCATCTTGGGCTTTTTGGGAAACACTGATCCACATTTTCTGAAATTTTAGAGACCCAACAACTAGTCCATTAATTCAGAAAATAGTCCACAGATTAATAGACAATGAAAGTAATCATAAATTGGAGCCCTAATTATTCTATATACAGGTTTTGCTATCACTGTTGGTCAGTAAACGAGGCCCCAGTAGCTGCAGAGACACTAAATATAGAAAGACGAGAGAGGACATTCTGTACCATCTGTCTTTCAAGAGGCAGCAATCTTCTAGCATACACGAACACTTCCTGAAATTGAACTTCAAAATAACTGAAATATTGCGAAACATATACTGGGTACAGTCTCAGTGGTTACTAGTTCTTCTTTGTCAGACCTGTTTAACCATGTTTGACATCATGTTCCCATAATGTTTGAGACGTTTCCTCATAGCAAAATAACAAGTCCTTCAAACCATACGACGACATGAGTCGTGTGTTCCCTACCCTCAAATACGACCCCAGGAGCGTTTCATAAATTAGCGCCCCTAGCGGGGGCAGGACATACAGCCTCGTATCTAAACCAGAGAACGTAACGCTCGCCGTTTTAAAGCTTTAGTGCGTAACTTTTTGATATTAATTAACGTCCGTTACATTCAAGCCGTTGCCAAATGAGTTGCTACAAAGCTAATTAAGACTATCAGCTCCACAGAAACTCTCTCTGTGTTTCTCAGTATGACCATGTTCAGAAGATTGTGGCGTCTGGAGACTTTCCCTTGCAGAAGCTCGAGTGAAGATAATGACCTCTTCTGAAGAGTCCACCATGTTAATTTAATCCTCCGCTAGGAATTATGTAATGAAATGGCCTAGGCCTGCAGGTAATGCATGTTACCTAGGCCTGCAGGTAATGCATGTTACCTAGGCCTGCAGGTAATACATGCTACCTAGGCCTGCAGGTAATACATGTTACCTAGGCCTGCAGGTAATACATGTTACCTAGGCCTGCAGGTAATACATGCTACCTAGGCCTGCAGGTAATACATGTTACCTAGGCCTGCAGGTAATACATGCTACCTAGGCCTGCAGGTAATACATGCTACCTAGGCCTGCAGGTAATACATGCTACCTAGGCCTGCAGGTAATACATGCTACCTAGGCCTGCAGGTAATGCATGTTATCTATAGGCCTGCAGGTAATGCATGTTACCTATAGGCCTGCAGGTAACGCATGTTACCTATAGGCCTGCAGGTAACGCATGTTACCTATAGGCCTGCAGGTAACGCATGTTACCTATAGGCCTGCAGGTAACGCATGTTACCTATAGGCCTGCAGGTAACGCATGTTACCTATAGGCCTGCAGGTAACGCATGTTACCTATAGGCCTGCAGGTAACGCATGTTACCTATAGGCCTGCAGGTAACGCATGTTACCTATAGGCCTGCAGGTAACGCATGTTACCTATAGGCCTGCAGGTAACGCATGTTACCTATTGGCCTGCAGGTAACGCATGTTACCTATTGGCCTGCAGGTAATGCATGTTACCTATAGGCCTGCAGGTAATGCATGTTACCTATAGGCCTGCAGGTAATGCATGTTACCTATAGGCCTGCAGGTAACGCATGTTACCTAGGCCTGCAGGTAATGCATGTATAGTGTAGCCTAAATTTCGAGGCAACCTCAGTGATTTGACCGCAAGTAACCAAACGCACACACGCGATATCAACTGGCTAGTTATCCTCCAGACAGCGACGATATATGTCTCTTTTTCTTTCTCTCTTTTCTGCCAGTTTTGTCGTCATTACTTAGAAATTCCTGATGGGGGCGACAGAAGCTACGCTATATACTGTAGCTTTAACATGCTGTTAACGTTGTGAAATGGTCACAGTTTGGTTAGTCTATATCCACGACATGGAAAACCCGCTGGATTTCACTCATTTAGGCCAGATATCCGTTACCTTGGTTTTCCTTTGTGTTGGCGTTCTAACCTCTGGTGGATTTGTGAGGACTATGGTTAACTGCTCCTCAGATCTCTGCAGGGTAAATCCAGACAGCTAGCTAGACTATCTGTCCAATCGGAGTTTTCTGTCGCACGACTAAAACTACTTTTAAACGTACACATGTTCCACCAAAACAAGTTCCTTCCAGAGGCTATTTTGCAGCGGCACCGCGGCTTTTCTCCGGTGCTTAGTACCGCCCAAGACGATTGTGATTGGTTTAAAGAAATGCCATTAAACCAGAGCACGTTTTTTCCTCCCATCCCCGAATGCTGTGTGGAGTAGCCAGACCCTCTTCCAGCGCGCTTTGGAGGAAGGTCTGGCAAAGCGAGACTACAGTTTGGTTAGGTTTAGGCACCAAAACTACTTTTCAGTTTGGAAAAAGATGGTGGTTAGGATTAAAACCAGATGTTACTTCACTTCCAGTTTGGTTATGTTTGGTCATTTGGAAACAAAATAAAAGGCAAAGGAACAAGACTGAACAGAAACGATCATAGACTTTAATGGTAGCAGCTACCCAAAAGGTGATGCTGTAGCGAGCTGTCTGAGATGGCGGCTGTCCTGCACGTGCGCGACTCACATCGTGTCTTCACCTGCTTGTGTTTAATCAGAACAAAGCCATGTGAGAAATGCATCAGACGACATTCATAAATAGGCATCCTATGAGCTTACTGACGAATCCATCCATAAATGTTGCTATAATATTCTTATGAGGAATATTGTTGGATGTTCTTTTTAACATATGGTTCCTTTAACATATGGTCATATTTATCTTCTCAATTCTTAGCTGTTTAACCAGAGCTTGTAACATCAAGTATTTTTATGTAGTTTAGTTTTGCATTTGTGACTGTCTTGTGTTTATGTCTTGCTGCAGAACAAATTCCCCAACAGGGACAAATAAAAAGTCTAATCTAAATCACGATGTCCCATATCCTAATGGGGAAGTAATGTTTGAAATATTGCCACATTCTTTTAAATATATCAACGCCACATGATGGATGACAACACACTCAACCGTAGATGCTACTGCAGGTTATTCAGCGACGGGAAGTGTTAAAGGCAGCTAAAAAAGGGCATTTCTTATGTTCAAAGTTGAAAAGCTGTCGTGGTGAAGTGGATCCTTACAGAATTTGTTTAAATTAACAACCCAGTCTCACGGCAGTTCGCTGAATAGCCACAAAATTCAATCTATTGATGCGTGTAGCCCACAATGACACAAATTTCCATTTTTTTTTCGTGATGCTCAGCACGAATTTCAAACTGATGTATTTCAATTAGAAGTATCTCGGCTGCACCTTGGATTCTTTCTGTCAGTCGTGACGGCAGCAGAGAAGCGGTATCTCTTTGTTGCTTAAATCAACATTTATGACGAGCTGTAACCATGGTTTTTATTTCTTTATTTTAACATTATGTCCGTCTTATTACCAGTGAAATATTAAACGCATTCTCATGAATAAGTTCGTATGATATCCTACGAAATTAGGTGACCGCCGGCCATTTACAATCGTTGAGTTTAGCGGCCTTTACAGTTAAAGTTAGCAGACAAAAGGTGACTTTGAGCCGGGTACAGAGCACCGTGAGCTACCAGCCAGGGTGCGTGCCTATGTTCCCACATTTCTAAGATTTTTTTTCCAAAACTGGGTCCAACATTTCCTTTTTCATTAATTTGTATCAGATTTTATCTCCTTTTCTCCCAATTTGGTAGCCAATTACACCCAACCTATTATCCAGTAGCAATGGCCTACAGATGAAATGTAGCTTTTAGCTAAATCTGGTGCGCCCATCTCTTTGTTTATTGCAAACATTTAATGTAAATGCACATTCACTTAACCCTAACATAGAGCCTAATTTAAAGAAAAACAATCACAATTCGCTTCTCGTTCCTCGCCTTAAAAGTTAAATTCATTTGAACTTCACGGGACGGCTACATTGCACGCATAACATAAGCGGAGCGGACGTTCCAACCCTACGCTTCCACTATTTTATTTTTTTTTTTAACCTTTATTTATTCATTCATTCAGGGGAGGTTCACTGAGAGGCAGCCTATCTTTTGCAGGAACGCCCTGATCACATTCACACAGTTCCACATTCATACCTGGAAGCTGCCCAGTACCACCACAGTCTGATCTGCTGCCCACTGAGCAGCTCCACTGGAGCAGGTTGGAGGTTAAGGGCCTTGCTCAAGGGCACCTCAGTGGTCCAATTTTAAGAAAAATCTTAGAAATGTGGGACCATAGGGCTGACCCTGCCCGCCGTTGGACACATGGTTAAACATAATTTCCTCTTACCAGTGTATCTCCGTGTGTACTTCGTTCCACAGCAATCCCCAACAGACAGTCCCAAAACGTCCCAGTTAGAGAGGAAAAGCCCTAAACATATTCTTTCTAAATCTTTACAATCATTCCCTGAAAGAACCGAGCAGGTCTGTCTCGTTGCACCGTCCAAATTTCATTTTAAAACTTGCTCGCTAGATCGAAGTTTGTTGCCGTTTCCTGTAGCGATGGGATTTTAAAAACGGCGACAGACAGAGAGCGAAAGGTGAGGGACATAGCTGACATTAACTCATATTCCAGGTTCTGCATCAAAACCAGCAACATTTATTCATTTGCATAACTTAATATACATATAGTTACATCTCAAACCTGATACTGTACTTTGAGTAGAAAACGTGTTAAGTATACATGTTAAAAAAGTGGAATAACAAGGACCCTCTCACTGCCTTCAGTCCTTTATGTTGACTCTGGACACATCTGGGAGCACATCAGACTTATTCTGGGTCTTCTTTGGTTCGGAGTCCCTCTCAATATTGTCTCCCTTATTATCATCATTATCATCATCTCGGAGGTCGCTTAAGTCATCATCATCATCATCATCATCATAATCACTGTCCAAGTCATCCAAGTTCTTCTTCCTTCGTTCTTTCTTCTTCTGTTCACCATCTTCTTCCTCCTCCGTCTTGTCCTCTTGTGAGTTTACTCTGCACGGTGAGAGAGAGAGAAACTAAATGTCATCTAGGGCCGTGCAATTAATGGTATTTTAATAGCGATTACAGTGTTTCCCCTACCAAAGTTAATGACAAGATTATATAATTCTGCTTTATATTCAAAATAAAAAATAAATAAAGTGGATGCAAGAAATAAAGCTGTTTTCACACAATTCGCTTCTCGTTCCTCGCCTTAAAAGTTCAATTAATTTGAACTTCACGGGACGGCTACATTGCACGCATAACATATGCAGAGCGGATGTTCCAACCCTACGCTGACACTATTTTTTATTTTTATTTTTTTTTTAACCTTTATTTATTCAGGGGAGGTTCACTGAAAAACTTTTTTTAAAAAAAAAACTTCATTAAAAAAATATAAAAATAAAAAAATAAAAAAAAAAACTGAGCTTTTTTTTAATCAGTACAACCACAGACTGATCTGCTGGGAGCTGCCCAGTACAACCACAGACTGATCTGCTTGGAGCGCTGCCCAGTACAACCACAGACTGATCTGCTGGAAGCTGCCCAGTACAACCACAGACTGATCTGCTGGGAGCTGCCCAGTACAACCACAGACTGATCTGCTGGGAGCTGCCCAGTACAACCACAGACTGATCTGCTGGAAGCTGCCCAGTACAACCACAGACTGATCTGCTGGGAGCTGCCCAGTACAACCACAGACTGATCTGCTGGAAGCTGCCCAGTACAACCACAGACTGATCTGCTGGGAGCTGCCCAGTACAACCACAGACTGATCTGCTGGGAGCTGCCCAGTACAACCACAGTCTGATCTGCTGGGAGCTGCCCAGTACAACCACAGTCTGATCTGCTGGGAGCTGCCCAGTACAACCACAGTCTGATCTGCTGGGAGCTGCCCCCAGTACAACCACAGGCTGATCTGCTGGGAGCTGCCCAGTACAACCACAGTCTGATCTGCTGGGAGCTGCCCCCAGTACAACCACAGGCTGATCTGCTGGAAGCTGCCCAGTACAACCACAGTCTGATCTGCTGGGAGCTGCCCAGTACAACCACAGTCTGATCTGCTGGGAGCTGCCCAGTACAACCACAGGCTGATCTGCTGGGAGCTGCCCAGTACAACCACAGTCTGATCTGCTGGCCACTGAGCAGCTCCACTGAAGCGGTTGGAGGTTAAGGGCCTTGCTCAAGGGCACCTGAGTGGTGGTAATGAGGGAGGGACAAGTGCTGTTCTTTCATTTTCCCCACCCAGATTTTATGCTGTCGGTCTGGGGATTGAACAGACGACCTCCCGGTCACAAGCTCGCTTGTTAATCTATAAAACTGGCTGCAGTGACAGACCATAATCGATTATAGCCGGCTGATGATTTTCCGTTCGCTGCTTTTTTTTTTTTTGCCTGTCTGTTGTGTACAGACTCTGCTACATTCATCTTTTTGAAGAGCGGATACAATAAAAAGGCGAGTTCATGTATTGACTGACTGACTGCTGAAAACCACGTGTAGTAATATATAATAATAATATTGAGGAGGTGACGCATCGTGAGATCAAATCGAAGACAGGATAAACCTAATACACACCCCTAATATCTACTCACAAAGAGCAACTGGTAATATGATTTAAAATTGTTGCTACAGAGCTTTCTGAGCTCTTCCAGACATTTAAATGAGAAATTATAAATATAAAAGTTGGGAAATTAGAATTAAAGGCGCATCTTAAAGATGATATGCATCCATATTTTCCCTTTGAATCGATGCCATTGTATCGTTGATCGTTAAAAGAAGCTCAGCGTACTGTAAGTTCATTCAGGAAGACACCGATCACATTCTCTTTAGCAGAAAGGAGGGAGGGACTGAGAAGTTGGCGATGTCCTGGATCTTCGCAATCCTCCCTACGGCACCTTTAAATCACGGGCACGTTCAGTCTCAAAACGGTGTGCAGCGTGTTGCTACGGTTTCCTGGTTCGATCGCCGCCCAACGCACGCCGGTTAGATTTGTGTCCGACTTGACCCCGACTTGCTCTGACGTCGTGCACACGTGGTCAACGGTAACCTCACGAGACCAAGGCGGCCGCAGTTCTGAGACGCAGGCAGCGCAGTTGCAAGACCCAGGCGGACCCAGGGGCATGCTGGGAAACGCCGGCCTCTCAGCTGATCCAACAGCCGATTGGTTCAGAATCGACTCAACATGATGACGTTTTATTTAAACTTTATTGATTTTGAATCGGAGGGATTTTAACTGCTATTTGTCTGATTTAAAGGCTTATTCTGTACAGAACACATGTTGTGAGGCTGATAGTGATGTTTAGAAGTCAGAGAGACTAAGGGCTAGATTTACTAACACTAGCGCAGTTTGCGCTGCGTCCGTTTATGCGAGTTCGGTAATAGCGCACGCTATGCTTCCACATTTTGCGTAGTATTTATCAACCCTGACACCCATCAGGCAATCAGCGTCTTTCTCCGCCCACTACACCGTAAATTGCGCTGTAGCAAAGCGGTACTGTTGCTATGATACGGCTGAGTGCAGACTGCGATATTCCCACTGCTGATGCTATGACTGTTTGAAATGATCCTGATGCCAATATCTGTAATGTAGCGAGGAGTTTAACAGCTGCTGGAATGGGATGTGAACGCTGAGTGGGAGATTCAATTTCGTCTTTGATTTCTTCCAGTAACTCTAATATTGCACGGCTGCTTGATCTGTAACGCTAAATGATGTTGTGTTCACTGACAAAGTGTGATTCTTCTGTTAAAAATATTTTCCGCCTTCGCCTATGTCTCCGTCTTGCTCAAATTACTGTTGCCATTTCACCGCGCGCATAAAGGTCTACAAGGAAACTTCGATTGCGGCTGGTTTAAAGAGGTGGAGAATTTCCCCCGCAGAATAAGTGGCGCTCTTACTGACAGTCTTTGTAAATACCACGGAAATATATAATTAGGGGCACTTTGGCGCTTATCCTCCCACCTTTTTGGGTGGAACTCCCACTTTCCCTACAACCCTCCCACGACGCATATTGAAAGCGCAACCTAGCTACCGGCTCATGCGACAGACAATCTGCGATTTTACCCAAGTGCGCCCTGTTTGTAAATAGCCCGCATCGGTTACGTCCGTCTTTGCGACCAATTAGCGCCTGGAAACAGGCGCAAACGGCTTGATAAATCTAGCCCTAAATCTCTTCAGATTACAGATCATTTACAGTGTGTTGGTAATTAAAATCAGCAACAGATCGCATGTAGAGCATTTTGACAGCTACTCTGTCATACTAAAAACATCTGGAGACTGTGTACGAGCGGGTCTGATTAAATATTTTATTAGATTGAATCAGAACTAACAGGATGGGAGTGTTTCTATGACTTCCTGTTCAGCCTGAAGGCTGCTGGAAACGCCTGGAAACTGTCTGACTTGACCACAGCTTTTTGTCACCGCCCCCCCCCCGGCTGCTGCTGCCTGCTCTCGTCCACTTTACAGGCGAGGCGCCGTCCATCTGGAACGAGCCTGTTTTCTCTCGTTTGGTGGGCGTGTCTCTCGTTTTGGTGGGTGTGTCACAGGCGATGCCCAATCAGCAGAGACGTGTCTGTAAACCCGAGGTAATTGACCTTTTCCACGGCAGACATGTTGACATGTCATGGTAGGAAAAGCACAGGTAGGGCTGGGCATCGTTCAGAATCTTTCGATCCGGTGCCAATTTTGATACCTCAGCTTTGATACCGGTTCCTAACGATACTTTTTTCGATACCATATTTTTAAGTTTTAAAATCCATTTCAACATCAACAAAAATATATTAAACACAAAGCTTTTATTTTCCACCTTAATTGTGAATCAAAACAGTTCTCAAAATTCTGGTAAAACTGCTCACTCAGAGTAACATGAATAAAAGTGCCTTGCCTTGCAAGCTCAGCCTGTCATCAGTCACCAGGGCAGAGAACAACCACCGTTGTGGCTGCTTGTCTAAGAGGAAGTGGAACGTCAGCACAAACGCTGTCTGTGTGAAGTTATGAAAAACTGTAACCACACTTGAAACCAACCGTGACTCTCTGTGACTTCAACAAAACTGCAGACACTACTGCAGTACTCTGTCCACACCTCTCTCTCTGTGTTGTGTGTGTGTGTGTGTGTGTGTGTGTGTGTGTGTGTGTGTGTGTGTGTGTGTGTGTTCGGAGCTCCGCTCTGTGTCAATATGCAGAGAGGACAGATAATGCTAGCGCTTACGCGCACAGACGCTTTTGGAACCGAAATTTGGCACCGAAAGATAAAGAATTTTCCGATACTCAGGAGGATTTCGGTACCATAAAAGTATCGCCGTTCGGTACCCAGCCCTAAGCACAGGTCTATTCAAAACCACTAATGATGGCTGCATGTGGGGAGGATGGGTCAAACAACACCGGACTTTCACCCAGGGGACCGGGGATCGTGTCCCAACCGTAGCTTTCTTTGATATACACACTGATAGCTGAAAATGCGTACAGATAACACGCCACTTGGCTTTAGAAAGTGGGCGTGTATGTTTACGCGTGATGTCATGTTGCTCACTGGGACACTTGATGGAACTGATGCTGCGTTCATGCCACCTGGGAATAACAGGCACCGCCCCCCGTGGTTACGTTGTTTTTCCGACTGGCAGCGTTCACATGGTCGGGATGCGCGTTTTTCTTCTTCTGTTATATTGGCGTTTGGCATAACAACTTTTTGTATGACTGCCACCAACGGTTGGCCGTAGCCGAGAGCATCAGGTGGGTGAAAACATGGAGGCCACAATAACAGAAGATTCTCTGCTGTTTTCTTATGCGGGCATCCAAACAGCACATGGCCAGGTGTTTGTTTGTGTTATCTGCAGGACAACGAACGGGAAAAGACACGGATAATGTGTTGTTTTTTTTATACATGGGCCTATTTATGAATAATTTGAAACATGTTATGTCTGTGTATGTTTCTTGGCAGAGGCGTTTGTCCACAATAAACAGTTTATTGTCATTAACATATATTCAGTGAACCAAAGTCGCCTCCATCAAACGTCAAACGCGTCACCAACTGGGGAACTCGGTTATCAAAATCCAGCCCGAGTTTCCCACCTCTGATTCCCACAGGAAGTTACGTGAATGCTGACGTTTTCACTCGGAAAAACGGTTTTCCGATGTCCATGAACGCACGGTGAGCAAACGTTAAAAAGGTATAGTAGAGGATTATCCCGAATTTTAGAAAAGAACCGCCCTCTCCACTTTTTGAAAAAATGCACATGCTCACCACTCTGCCTGCTCCCGAGAGGGAACGCCTATTAAACGTGTGCACGAGAGTGCACTGTTTACAAGTTGCTGTCGGCATGGCTCATACAAGCTACTTTCAGAAAGAAGATTTGCACTTTTTCACAAATTGAGATGTTTACCGTGTCTGTGCGGTGCGTGACTTGTGCCAGGGCTAGCATCGCTAATCATAGCTTACATCAACTTTTACTAGCAGTGATTTTAAATGGATTTCTCCAAATAGCACGCCAAACTTTACCTGTCGAGTAGAAACTTCGCGACTGAGGCATCAGTGGGAAGCCCAACCTGTGCTTTTAGCGCACGCCAGCGTGTGAAACATTCTCCCAAAAACACTCCGGTCTTGTTTCTTTCTTCAGAGGCCTTTCTCTTCTTGTCGCACAATTCGTAGACACCTTTTCTCTTGCGACCCTCAGACATTTGGAAAAAATGCGGTGAGAACGGCGAGCTTCAATGAATGGCTGAAACCGTAGCTCAAGCTCACCACACATATACACCTGAAAGTGCGCATGCGCAGAAAGCGAAAACTACCCTAGGGACGAGCACGTATGACGGCCTTACGTAAACATATCACCAGAATGATTGACAACTAGGAGGACCAATAGTCTTGATGATCCACCCGGAAAAAGAAAATCCTCCACAATACCTTTAAAGTGATCAATTTCAGCTGTGCTTTTCCTACTATTACAAGTCAACATCTGCTCTGAAAAAGGTCCATAAAAAGGCCGAGTGCAGGGTGCTATATATCCACGGCCTCTATACCCCTTATGATTTCACACTGCGATGGAGACTAATCGCCAAAGACTCGAACAGATCGACCTATGCAACATGTTCATTAAACTTATTTCACTCTTAAATGAAGTCTCTCCTGAGAGTTTCCCTTTTTCCCGAAAAAAAGGGGAACTCTCTCCGGCATCGTTTTGAATGTCATCACGTGACCATCGACACGACACACGGGAATAAACAGACGCCTGAACGTTGCATGGAAACATTTCGTGTAAAGGGCATTCAATTAGAGAGGTAAAGACTGAAGCTGAAATTAGTTCAGTATTTTCCAAAAATCGGTTGTAATGCATCTCGTTGTCCACAAGATGGCAGACTTGGAGTAACATTGACTGAATGTGCTTCATGAGGATGAAAAGAACTCAAAGTTGACTTCATAAAAGACATGATTTTATGTGTGATACGAAAGGCTTCTTTTTGAGGGCAGTGAAAACATTACATTGGCTCCACTAATAATAATAAAATAATAATCGGGTGTTTTTGGTCTTAGTCAACTTAGACTTCTTATGTTTTTTCATGCTGAATGATTTATTTCCAAGAAACTTATGAGCCCATCTCTGGTAAACACAAGATTTAAAGTGGAGCTCTTGCATGATTCTTTGGGGAGAAACTCAGTTTAACATATCGGTTGATTAAATCAACTAAAGCTGCAAAGATTAATCGATTAGTTGTCAACTATTAGAATTAATTGCCAACAAGAATTGACTATAAATTCTCTGATCCCAGCGTGTTAAATGTGAATATTGTTCTAGTGTCTTCTCTCCTCTGGGACAGGAAACTGAATATCTTTGAGTTGGGGACAAAACGAGACATTTGAGGATGTCATCTTGGGCTTTTTGGGAAACACTGATCCACATTTTTCAAATATAGATTAATAGATTTTTTTTATATAGTAAGCAGAAAAGTTGACAATTCAAATAAGGTCAGAACACAAAATGACTTACATCATTTGTATGCATGAATCTGCCACACACACACACACACACACACACACACACACACACACACACACACACACACACACACACACACACACACACACACACACACACACACACACACACACACAGAAACACACAGACACGCACACAGAGACAAACACACACATGCACACGCACAAACACAGAGAGACACACACAGACACACACACACACACACACACAAACACAGAGAGACACACAGAGACAAACACACACATGCACGCACACACACACAAACCCAAACAGAGAGACACACACACAAACACACAAACACAGAGACAAACAGAGAGACAAACAGAGAGACACACACACACACACACAGAGACAAACACACATGCACGCACACAGAGACAAACACACACATGCACGCACACAGAGACAAACACACACAGACACGCACACAGAGACAAACACACACAGACACGCACACAGAGACAAACACACACATGCACGCACACACACACACACACACAAACACAGAGAGACACACAGAGACAAACACACATGCGCGCGCACACACACACAAACAGAGATACACACAAACACAGAGAGACACACAGACACACACACACACAGAGACAAACACACATGCATGCACACACACGCGCGCACACACACAAACAGAGAGACACACACAAACACACAGACACACAAACAAAGAGACAAACAGAGGAGAGAGACACACACACACAGAGACACACACACACGCGCGCACACACACAGAGACACACACACACACACACACACACACACGAACAGAGACACACACACACACGCTCGCACTCACGGAATAACGATGTCCTCTTTCTTCCCACACTTGCAGCAGATGTCCAGCTGAAGAGAACAGGGCTTACAGAGGATGTGATACGCATCCTTCACCGTCTTCTGACAACACTTGACACTGAAAAATAAACAATTAGGGCGTTCAAATCACAAGTTTTATCACCACACCATATTATATCCATTCTTAATTCACACAAGTGATTTAGAACTGTTTTGGGGGATTGCTGCTGTCGTGTTGTGCAAAATTGTGTTTTGTATATTGAATGTTCAGGGAACATTTATGTACTTTTTTTTTTTTTTTTTTTCGTTTATTTGTACTTTGTGTACTTTTTTTTATTATTTTGCGCT